>NW_022589719.1:10779571-10792071 GCF_004348235.1 Phoca vitulina | reverse complement strand
GGAAAGCTCTCAGTTTTTCCCCATTGAGAATGATATTTGCTGTAGGTTTTTCATAGTTGGCTTTTATGATATTGAGGTATGTACCCTCTATGCCTATACTCTGAAGAGTTTTGATCAAGAAAGGATGCTGTACTTTGTCAAATGCTTTTTCTGCATCTATTGAGAGGGTCATATGATTCTTGTTCTTTCTTTTATTAATGTATTGTATCACATTGATTGATTTATGGATGTTGAACCAACCTTGCAGCCAGGGATAAATCTCACTTGGTCGTGATGAATAATCCTTTTAATGTACTGTTGGGTCGTATTGGCTAGTATTTTGATGAGAATTTTTGCATCCATGTTCATCAAGGATATTGGTCTGTAATTCTCCTTTTTGGTGGGGTCTTTGTCTGGTTTTGGGATCACAAGGGCAGAATTTGAGATAAGTGATACCATAAGATGAATCAATATTAGAATAATTGGGATCCCAGAAGAAGAAGAAAGAGAGGGATGGGTAGAAGGTATATTGGAGCAAATTATAGCAGAGAACTTCCCTAATTTGGGGAAGGAAACAGGCATCAAAATCCTGGAGGCACAGAGAACCCCCCCCCCTCAAAATCAATAAAAATAGGTCAACACCCTGACATCTAATAGTAAAACTTGCGAGTCTCAGAGACAAAGAGAAAATCCTGAAAGCAGCTCGGGAGAAGAAATCTGTAACCTACAATGGTAGAAACATTAGATTGGCAACAGACCTATCCATAGAGACCTGGCAGGCCAGAAAGGCCTGGCATGATATATTCAGAGCACTAAATGAGAAAAATATGCAGCCAAGAATACTATATCCAGCTAGTCTGTCATTGAAAATAGAAGGAGAGATAAAAACTTCCAGGACAAACAAAAACCTAAAGGAATTTGCAAACACGAAACAAGCCCTACAAGAAATATTGAAAGGGGTCCTCTAAGCAAAGAGAGAGCCTAAAAGTAACATCAACCAGAAAGGAACACAGACAATATACAGTAACAGTCACCTTACAGGCAATACAATGGCACTAAATTCATATCTTTCAATAGTTACCCTGAATGTAAATGGGCTAAATGCCCCAATCAAAAGACACAGCGTATCAGATTGGATAAAAAAAACAAGACCCATTGATATGCTGTCTGCAAGAGACTCTTTTTAGACTCAAAGACACCCCCAGATTGAAAGTGAGGGCGTGGAAAACCATTTACCATGCTAATGGATACCAAAAGAAAGCTGGGGTGGCAATCCTTATATCAGACAAATTAGATTTTAAACCAAAGACTATAATAAGAGATGAGTAAGGACACTATGTCATACTTAAAGGGTCTATCCAACAAGAAGATCTAACAATTGTAAATATCTATGTCCCTAACATGGGAGCAGTCAATTATATAAGCCAATTAATAACAAAAGCAAAGAAACACATCGACAACAATACAATAATAGTGGGGGACTTTAACACCCCCCTCACTGAAATGGACAGATCATCTAAGCAAAAGATCAACAAGGAAATAAAGACTTTAAATGACACACTGGACCAAATGGATTCACAGATATATTCAGAACATTCCATCCCAAAGCAACAGAATACATATTCTTCTCTAGTGCCCATGGAACATTCTCCAGAATAGATCACATCCTAGGTCACAAATCAGGTCTCAACCAGTACCAAAAGACTGGGATCATTCCCTGAATATTTTCAGACCACAATGATTTGAAACTAGAACTCAATCACAAGAGGAAAGTCAGAAAGAACTCAAATACATGGAGGCTAAAGAGCAACCTACTAAAGAATGAATGGGTCAACCAGGAAATTAAAGAAGAATTAAAAAATTCATGGATACAAATGACAATGAAACCACAACTGTTCAAAATCTTTGGATGCAGCAAAGGCAGTGCTAAGAGGAAAGTATATAGCAATACAAGCCTTTCTCAAGAAACAAGAAAGGTCTCAAATACACAACCTAACCCTACACCTAAAGGAGCTGGAGAAAGAACAGCAAATAAAGCCTAAACCCAGCAGGAGAAGAGAAATAATAAAGATCAGAGTAGAAATCGATGAAATAGAAACCAAAAGAACAGTAGAACAGATCAACGAAACTAGAAGCTGGTTCTTTGAAAGAATTAGCAAAATTGATAAACCCCTGGCCGGACTTATCAAAAAGAAAAGAGAAAGGACCCAAATAGATAAAATTATGAGTGAAAGAGGAGAGATCACAACCAACACCAAAGATATACAAACAATTATAAGAACATATTATGAGCAACTATATGCCAGCGAATTAGATAATCTGGAAGAAATGGATGCATTCCTAGAGGTGTATCAACTACCAAAACTGAACCAGGAAGAAGTAGAAAACCTGAACAGACCTATAACCACTAAGGAAATTGAAGCAGTCATCAAAAATCTCCCAACAAACAAAAGCCCAGGGCCAGATGGCTTCCCAGGGGAATTCTACCAAATATTTAAAGAAGAATTAATACCTATTCTTCTGAAACTGTTCCACAAAATAGAAATGGAAGGAAAACTTCCAAACTCGTTTTATGAGGCCACCATTACCTTGATCCCCAAACCAGACAAAGACCCCATCAAAAAGGCTTTTAAAAACTATTGGTTTTTTAGGGCAAAGGGGTAAAGTTTTCAATTATAATTCAAGTTACTATTCTAACATTGCAAGCATACGTGTCATCCTCCATAAAACTTTTTCACAATGCCAGTTGCTAAGTGTGTTACATTTATATAGTATAAATTGTTTATATTAAAATGCTAAGATAAAGGATTATTAGAAAGACAATTGTCACAAGTCAGTTACTACTACAACTTGAGAAACTTTGAGGTATGAATTCTCAATTTCATATGTAATGGATATCCCAGTAAAAACATATTTAAAATGTGTCAAGTTTGTCTCCTGTGTTGTTGATTAGATTATTTCAGGATAATGAGAAAAATACTTAAGTAGCTATATTTAAAAATATGTGATCACGTGAAAAGATGCTCAACATCACTTATCCTCAGGGAAATGCAAATCAAAACTACAGTGAGCTATCACCTCACACCTGTCAGGATGGCTAAAATCAACAACACAAGAAACAGGTGTTGGTGAGGATGTGTAGAAAAATGAACCCTCTTGCACTGTTGGTGGGAATGGAGGCACTCTGGAAAACAGTGTGGGTTCCTCAAAAAGTTAAAAATAGAACTACCCTATGACCCAGGAATTGCACTACTAGGTATTTACACAAAGAATAAAAAAATGCTAATTCAAAGGGATACATGTTGGTTTGTTTCTGGGTTTTGGCACCAAAACAAACAAATAAAAAACAAAGGAATGCATTCTGTTTATAGCAGTGTTATCTAAAGTAGCTGAATTATGGAAACAGCCTAAGTGTCCATAGATTGATGAATGGATAAAGAAGATGGGGTGTATATATATACAGTGGAATATTATTCAGCCATAAAAAAGAATGAAATCTTGCCATTTCAACAACATGGGTGAAGCTAGAGAGTGTTATTCTAAGTGAAATAAGTCAGAAAAAGACAAATACCATATGATTTCACTCATATGTGAAATTTAAGAAACAAAACAAATGATCATAGGGGAAGAAAAGAGAAAAAGAGAGACAAATCAAGAAACAGACTCTTAACTGTAGAGAACAAACTGATGGTTACCAGAAGGGAGAGTGGAGGGGGATGGGTTAAATAGGTGATGGGGATTAAGGAGTGCCCTTTTGTGATGATCTCAGGGTGATGTATGAATGTGTTGAATCATTATATTGTACACCTGAATCTAATATCACAGTGTATGTTAACTAAATGGAATTTAAATAAAAACCTAAAAAAGTATATGTGATCAGTCTTAGGAACTTTATGAAACATTCATGTTTACTTATTCAATGTAGTAAAGGTAAGTCTTATATGATGGTTATAATTACCTATTAATCAGTTTTTACATTATGAAAACTGCACATTTTATGGAAACATAAAATGACAGCAAAATTAACTGCTGAATTATTGCTGCATTAAAGTAATCAGAAATTAATGATTAATGGAAATAAAATTTCATTAATATGACCACGGACTAAAGAATTGTTTGGAGTTATTACCAACGCACATGGTAAAAATGACTAAGTGTGTATCACCTTGAATGATAGGAAACATGGGATATAGACTTTTCACAGAGGGTCATGCTACCTACATAGCTAATCCCCGATCTTTTTGGTAAAAGGGCTATCATGAATACTTTGTATTTTAGAAACAAGATAAATTTCCCTCCCCTACAATTCATTTATCAAATTGCCTGGTATTTCCTATTAAAAGAGAAGGGGAATTCCTTCCTGACCTTGCAAATGATCATTTTCTTTCTTGAAGCATGAGATTCAATTGTCCTTGCAGTTTGGGCTCACACTTACTGCCTGCATCGTGAATAACAGTTCCTTTCTCAGTCATAGTGTTTGCCTTTATGACCTCCCATAGAGATGAATTCCAAACACAGACTATGCATTGGAAAATGGAGATGGGAGTTCTTTGATATCGGAAAGTAGAAATACTGAGCTAGAAACATCCTGTTCTGAATTCCCTATAAATGCAAATATATCTGGGTCAGAGAGGAGATACCCAAATAGTTTTGGGAAGCATTTGCCCTATGAAATTGTACTTAAAAATCACAATGTGGATACCAGTGTAACTTTTTGTCTCTGTGTTGATTAGACTAAATGCAGAATATTTTGCCAGTAAACTTGGCTGGAGGAAAGCAGTCATTTCGATAAATTATTAATTCAAATTTGTTTTCAGAATATGTGACATTTTGGGTGGAACCAGTTGACCTTTGCTTTATTAATTCTTTGATAAACGTATCTGTACAGTACTTTGTAGTTTATGATGTGATTTTTCTGGTTTAAAGTTATCTCATTTGATTTTCTTAATAGGCCTTGAGGTAGGTAAGGATTACTGTTATTGGTACAAATCCCCAGTAATTGAGAAAATAATATTGGGAAGGAATACATAAAATACACAGGAATGTAACTATCTTGGAGTATTCTCAGACACTTTGGAAGGGCTTATTTACATATACAGTGGTCCCCTCTTGTCTGTGGGGGATACTTTCAAGACCCCCAGTGGATGCCACAGATAGTACAGAACTCTATATATACTGTTTTTTCCTATATGTACATACTTATGATACAGTTTAATTTATAAATTAGACAGAGTAAGAGATTAACAAAATAATAATAAAATAGAACCATTAAAATAATATACTGTAATAAAAGTTATGTGATTATGGTCTTTCTCTTTCAAAGTATCTTATTGTGCTGTACTCATCCTTTTCTTCTTGTGATGATTAAGTGATAAAATGCCTACTTGAGGAGGTGAAGGGAGGTGAATGCTCTAGGCATTGTGACATAGCATTAGGCTATTATTGACCTTCTGAGGATACATCAGGGGGATCATCTGCTTCCAGATGGTGGTTGTCCTGGGGTAACTGAAACTGTGCAGAGAAGAGGGGGGACTACTGTGAATAGAATGCTCACTACAAATCAAACTTACTTTTTTAGGCATCCAAAGGAACTTTACCACATTTTGAACAAATTGACATTGTTAATCTTGTTTCAGTTGGTGTGCATATTTGAATAGGAAAAATGATACTTCAAAACATTTATATGAACTTTTCAGTATTTCATGTTTTTTTCTTGTCTAATTTGTGTGAACTTGAAAAGCTATACTGCACTCCTTTAAGAGGTATTTTTAAAAATAAAAATGGGTATTTTTTCGTATTAAAATATATTATGGCTACTTTTTTGTGGTGAAATATGGGAACCTAAAATTTTCCACCTTAACAATTTTTAAGTGTACAGTTCTGGCGCGTTAAGTATATTCACATTGTTCTGCAAACACTACTACCATACCTCTGGCAAACACCATTATCCTTTCTGTCTCTATGAATTTAACTACACTAGGTACCTCATCGCACTGGAATCATTTACACTATTTGTTCTTTTGTGAATGGCCTAACTCACTTGGCATAGTGTTTTCCAGTTTCATTCAGGTTGTAGCAAATGTCACAATTTCCTTACCTTACGGCTAAAAATATTCCACTGCATGTGTCTACCACATTTTATTTATTCATTCGTCTGTTGATGGACATATGGGTTGCTTTGGCCGTTGTGATTATAGCTACTTTTAATTGAAGAATTTTATTATTTAAAATACTATTGAATAATCTTAGTGAGTAAACTTATTTTTTATAAGATGGTTGAAAATGTAGATATGATTATTTCCATAATTATTTTTATTATCATCCATTGTCATTCCTTTGATGGGTTCAAAGTATTTTATTTGTAAATACTTATTGCCTTCACTTGAAAGTCTTATAATTTATTGAGTACCCATGTGCACTATAGCTTAAATACTGAAAGGATAGACCTGGCATAACTGTGGAGGGGGTCATGGCCAGATTTAGTATACAAATTTGAATTATTTGACCTGTCGAGGGTGTATAAAATTTTTTTTTTAATTTTATTTTATTATGTTAGTCACCATGCAATACATCATTAGTTTTTGATGTGGTGATCCACGATTCATTGTTTTCGTATAACCCCCAGTGCTCCATGCAGTACGTGCCCTCCTTAATACCCATCACCGGGCTAACCCATCCCCCTACCCCCTTACCCTCTAAAACCCTCAGTTTGTTTCTCAGAGTCCATAGTCTTTCACGGTTCATCTCTCCCTCCGATTTCCCCCCCTTCATTTTCCCCTTCCTTCTCCTAATGTCCTCCATGTTATTCCTTATGTTCCACAAATAAGTGAAACCATATGATAATTGACTTTCTCTGCTTGACTTATTTCACTTAGCATAATCTCCTCCAGTCCCATCCATGTTGATGTAACAGTTGGGTATTCATCCTTTCTGATGGCTGAGTAATATTCCATCGTATATATGGACCACATCTTCTTTATCCATTCATCTGTTGAAGGGCACGTTGGCTCTTTCCACAGTTTGGCTATTGCGGACACTGCTGCTTTGAACATTGGGGTGCATATGGCCCTTCTTTTCACTACATCTGTGTCTTTGGGGTAAATACCCAGGAGTGCAATTGCTGGGTCATAGGGTAGCTCTATTTTCAATTTTTTGAGGAACCTCCACAGTGTTTTCCAAAGTGGCTGTACCAACTTGCATTCCCACCAACAATCTAAGAGGGTTCCCTTTTCTCCACAACCTCTCCAACATTTGTTGTTTCTTGCCCTGTCAATTTTTGCTATTCTAACTGGTGTTAAGGTGGTATCTCAATGTGGTTTTTTTTTTTTTTTTTTTTTTAATTTTTTTTATTGTTATGTTAATCCCCATACATTACATCATTAGTTTTAGATATAGTGTTCCATGATTCATTGTTTGTGCATAACACCCAGTGCTCCATGCAGAACGTGCCCTCCTCAATACCCATCACCAGGCTAACCCATCCTCCCAACCCCCTCCCCTCTAGAACCCTCAGTTTGTTTTTCAGAGTCCATCGTCTCTCATGGTTCTTCTCCCCCTCCAATTTCCCCCCCTTCATTCTTCCCCTCCTGCTATATTCTTCTTCTTTTTTTCTTTCTTAACATATATTGCATTATTTGTTTCAGAGGTACAGATCTGAGATTCAACAGTCTTGCACAATTCACAGCGCTTACCAGAACACATACCCTCCCTAGTGTCCATCACCCAGTCACCCCATCCCTCCCACCCCACCCCCCACTCCAGCAACCCTCAGTTTGTTTCCTGAGATTAAGAATTCCTCATATCAGTGAGGTCATATGATACATGTCTTTCTCTGTTTGACTTATTTCGCTCAGCATAATACCCTCCAGTTCCATCCACGTCGTTGCAAATGGCAAGATCTTATTCCTTTTGATGGCTGCATAATATTCCATTGTATATATATACCACAACTTCTTTACCCATTCATCTGTTGATGGACATCTTGGCTCTTTCCACAGTTTGGCTATTGTGGACATTGCTGCTATAAACATCGGGGTGCACATACCCCTTCGGATCCCTACATTTGTATCTTTGGGGTAAATACCCAGTAGTGCAATTGCTGGATCGTATGGTAGCTCTATTTTCAACTTTTTGAGGAACCTCCATACTGTTTTCCAGAGTGGCTGCACCAGCTTGCATTCCCACCAACAGTGTAGGAGGGTTCCCCTTTCTCCGCATCCCCGCCAACATCTGTCATTTCCTGACTTGTTAATTTTAGCCATTCTGACTGGTGTGAGGTGGTATCTCATTGAGGTTTTGATTTGGATTTCCCTGATGCCGAGCGATATTGAACACTTTTTCATGTGTCTGTTGGCCATTTGGATGTCTTCTTTGGAAAAATGTCTGTTCATGTCTTCTGCCCATTTCTTGATTGGATTCTTTGTTCTTTTGGTGTTGAGTTTGATGAGTTCTTTATAGATTTTGGATACTAGCCCTTTATCTGATATGTCATTTGCAAATATCTTCTCCCATTCTGTCAGTTGTCTTTTGGTTTTGTTGACTGTTTCCTTTGCTTTGCAAAAGCTTTTTATCTTGATGAAGTCCCAATAGTTCATTTTTGCCCTTGCTTCCCTTGCCTTTGGCGATGTTTCTAGGAAGAAGTTGCTGCGGCCTCAATGTGGTTTTGATTTGACTTTCCCTGATGGCTAATGATGATGAACATTTTTTCATGTGTCTGTTAGCCATTTGTATGTCTTCTTCAGAGAAGTGTCTGTTCATGTCTTCTGCCCATTTTTTGACTTGATTATTTGTTTTTTGGGTGTTAAGTTTGATAAGTACTTTATAGATCTTGGATACCAGCCCTATATCTGTAGTGTCATTTGCAAATATCTTCTCCCATTCTGTGGGTTGCCTCTTTTTGTTTTGTTGACTGTTTCCTTTGCTGTGCAGAAGCTTTTTATCTTGATGAAGTCCCAAAAGTTCGTTTTTGCTTTTGTTTCACTAGTATCTTGAAAGAAGTTGCTGTGGCCAATGTCAAAGAGGTTATTGCCTATGTTCTCCTCTAGGATTTTGATGGATTCCTGTCTCACATTGAGGTCTTTCATCCATTTTGAGTTTATCTTTGTGTATGGTGTTAGAGAATGGTCTAGTTTCATTCTCCTGCATGTGGTTGTCCAATTTTCCCAGCACCATTTATTGAAGAGACTATCTTTTTTCCATTGCATATTTTTTCCTGCTTTATCAAAGATTATTTGACCATAGAGTTGAGGGTCCATATCTGGGCTCTCTATTCTGTTCCATTGGTCTATATGTCTGTTTTTGTGCCAGTACCACGCTGTCTTGGTGATCACTGCTTTGTAATATAGCTTGAAATCAGACAATGTGATGCCCCCAGCTTTGTTTTTCTTTTTCAACATCTCCTTGGTGATTCGGGGTCTTTTCTGATTCCATACAAATTTTAAGATTGCTTATTCCAGCACTTTGAAAAATGTCACTGGAATTTTGATCAGGATGGCATTGAAGGTATAGATTGCTCTGGGTAGCATAGACATTTTAGTAATGTTTATTCTTCCGATCCATGAGCATGGAATGTTTTTTCATCTTTTTGTGTCTTCTTCAATTTCTTTCAGGAGTGTTCTGTAGTTCCTAGAGTCCAGATTCTATACCTCTTTGGTAAGGTTTATTCCGAGGTATCTTATGGTTTTTGGTGCTATTGTAAATGGAATCATTTCTCTAATTTCTCTTTCTACAGTTGCATTGTTAGTGTATAAGAAAGCAACTGATTTCTGTGCATTGATTTTGTATGCTGCCACATTACTGAATTGCTGGATGAGTTCTAGTAATTTGGGGGTGGAGTCTTTTGGGTTTTCCACATAAAGTATCATGTCGTCTGCAAAAAGAGAGAGTTTGACTTCTTCTTTGCCAATTTGAATACCTTTTATTTCTTTTTGTTGTCTGATTGCTGTTGCTAGGACTGCTAGTACTATATTGAACAATAGTGGCGAGAGTGGGCATCCTTTACACGTTCCTGATCTTAAGGGAAAGGCTCTCAGCTTTTCCCCATTGAGGATGATATTCACTGTGGTTTTTCATAGATGGATTTTTTGAACTTGAGGAATGTTCCCTCTATCCCTATACTCTGAAGAGTTTTAATCAGGAAAGATGCTGTATTTTGTCAAATGCTTTTTCTGCATCAATTGAGAGGACCGTATTGTTCTTTTCTCTCCTCTTATTAATGTGTTCTATCACATTGATTGATTTGCGAATGTTGAACCATCCTTGCATTCCAGGGATAAATCCCACTTGGTTGTGGTGGATGATACTTTTAATGTATTGTTGGATCCTATTAGCTAGGATTCTGTTGAGGATTTTGGAATCCATATTCATCAGGGATATTGGTCTGAAATTCTCCTTTTTGATGGAGTCTTTGCCTGGTTTGGGGATTAAGGTAATGCTGGCCTCATAGAATGAGTCTGGAAGCTTTCCTTCTGTTTCTATTTTTTGAAACAGCTTCAGGAGAATAAGTATTATTTCTTCTTTGAATGTTTGGTAGAATTCCCCAGGGAATCCATCAGGCCCTGGACTCTTGTTTATTGGGAGGTTTTTGATCACTGCTTCAATCTCATTACTGGTTATTGGCCTATTCAGGTTGTCAATTTCTTCCTGTTTCAGTCTTGGCAGTTTATAGGTTTCCAGGAAGGCATCCATTTCATCCAGATTGCTCATTTTATTGGCATATAGTTGTTGATAATAATTTCTAATAATTGTTTCTATTTCCTTGGTGTTAGCCATGCTCTCTCCCCTTTCATTCATAATTTTATTAATTTGGGTCCTTTCTCTTTTCTTTTGGATAAGTCTGGCCAGTGGTTTATTGATCTTATTAATTCTTTCAAAGAACCAGCTTCTAGTTTCATTGATGTGATCTACTGTGTTTCTGGTTTCTAATTCATTAATCTCTGCTTTAATCTTAATTATTTCTCTTCTAATGTGTGGCTTAGGCATTGTTTGTTGCTTTTTCTCTAGTTCTTTAAGGTGTAGAGTTAGTTGGTGAATTCGGGATTTTTCTATTTTTTTGAGTGAGGCTTGGATGGCTATGTATTCCCCACTTAGGACTGCCTTTGCAGTGTCCCATAGGTTTTGGACCGATGTGTTTTCATTCTCATTAGTTTCCATGAATTGTTTAAGTTCTTCTTTGATTTCTTGGTTGACCCAAACATTCTTGAGGAGAGTGGTCTTTAGCTTCCAAGTGTTTGAATTTCTGCCAATTTTTTTCTTGTGATTGAGTTCCAGTTTTAAAGCATTATGGTCTGAGAATATGCAGGGAATAATCTCAATCTTTTGGTATCGGTTGAGACCTGATTTGTGACCCAGTATGTGGTCTATTCTGGAGAAAGTTCCATGTGTGCTCGAGAAGAATGAGTATTATGTTGTTTTAGGGTGGAATGTTCTGTATATATCTATGAAGTCCATCTGGTCCAGTGTGTCATTCAAAGCTCTTGTTTCTTTGTTGATTTTCTGCTTAGATGATCTGTCTATTGCTGAGAGTGGAGTATTGAGGTCTCCTACAATTAACGTATTGTTATCAATATGACTCTTTATTTTGGTTAACAGTTGGCTTATGTAGATGGCTACTCCCATGTTGGGGGCATAGATATTTACAATTGTTAGATCTTCTTGTTGGATAGACCCTTTAAGAATGATATAGTGTCCTTCTGTGTCTCTAACTACAGTCTTTAGTTTAAAATCTAATTTGTCTGATATAAGAATTGCTACCCCAGCTTTCTTTTGAGGTCTGTTGGCATGGAAGATGGATCTCCATCCCTTCATTTTCAGTCTGGATGTATCTTTAGGTTCAAAATGAGTCTCTTGTAGACAGCATATGGATGGGTCCTGTCTTTTTATCCAATCTGCAACCCTGTGCTGTTTTATGGGAGCATTTAGGCTGTTCATGTTGAGAGTGATTATTGAAAGATATGAATTTATTGTCATCATGTTGCCTGTGAAGACTGTGAAGACCTTGTTTTTATAGATTGTCTCTATAAATTTCTGTTGTATATCACTCTTGGGGTCTTTCTCCTTTTATAGAACCCTGCTTTATATTTCTTGGAGGGCTGGCTTAGTGGTCACATATTCTTTCAGTTTCTGCTGGTCTTGGAAGCTCTGCATCTCTCCATCCATTCTAAATGACAGCCTTGCTAGATAAAGTATTCTTTTTAAAAATTTTTTTATTGTTATGTTAATCACCATACATTACATCATTAGTTTTTGATGTAGTGTTCCATCATTCATTGTTTGTGCATAATACCCAGTGCTCCATGCAGAACGTGCCTTCTTTAATACCTATCACCAGGCTAACCCATCCTCCCACCCCCCTCCCCTCTTGAACCCTCAGTTTGTTTTTCAGAGTCCATCGTCTCTCATGGTTCATCTCCCCCTCTGATTTCCCCCCTTCATTCTTCCACTCCTGCTATCTACTTCTTCTTCTTCTTCTCCTTCTTCTTCTTCTTCTTCTTCTTCTTCTTCTTCTTCTTCTTCTTCTTCTT
>NW_022589719.1:10631213-10779561 GCF_004348235.1 Phoca vitulina | reverse complement strand
TTCTTCTTCTTCTTCTTCTTCTTCTTCTTCTTCTTCTTCTTCTTCTTTTTTAACATATATTGCATTAGTATTCTTGGCTGCATGTTCTTCTCGTTTAGTACACTGAATATGTCTTGCCAGGCCTTTCTGGCTTGCCAGGTTTCTGTGGATAGGTCTGACGTTATTCTGATGTTCCTCCCTGTGTACATAAGGAATCTCTCCCCCCTAACTGCCCTTAAGATGGTTTCCTTGGTTCTAAGATTTGCGAGTTTTACTATTACATGCCAGGGTGTTGGCCTGTTTTCCTTGATCTTGGGAGGGGTCCTCTCTGCCTCTAGGACATGAATGTTTGTTTCATTCCCCAGATTAGGGAAGTTCTCAGTTAAGATTTGTTCAAATATATCTTCTAGTCCGATCTCTCTCTCCACCGCCCCCCCCAGGATTCCAATAATTTTGACATTGGAACACTTCATGGTGTCACTTATTTCTCTGATTCTATTTTCATGGATTCTGAGTTGTTTTTCCCTAGCCTCCTCTTTTCCCTTTTTATCTATTAAATGGTCTTCCAGGTCACTAATTCATTCTTTTGCCTCGCTTACCCTAGCTGTTAGATTATCTAGATTAGATTGTATCTCATTGATAGCATTTTTGAGTTCTGCCAATTCAGCTTTCATTTCTGCCCTTAGAGACTCTATGTTGCCGTTAATCAATTTCTCCATTCTAGCTATTGTCTTCACAATTGCGAGCCTGAATTCCATCTCCGACATCTTGGTTATATCTGCATCCATTTGTAAATCTGCAGCATAAGTCATAATCTCTGAGTCTTTCCTATTTTGGGGGTTTCTCCTCTTTGTCATTCTGTTGAGGGGTGGTTGAGGGAATGTATAGAATCCAAATTATTGACCACAACCCAAGCAAGATGCACCTGTTTTATAGGGACGTTAGGGTTGTTGGCCTCTTGTTCTCCCAGCCTGTCTTCTGCAGGAGGGGCCTGCCATGCTGTTACTCAGGCAACCCTGTTTGGGCAGAGTTGCCCTGCCCCCTGTGGCGGGGGATGGGCTCAGTGAAAACCGGTTTTTTGGGGCCTTTGTTCTCTGGTGGCTTTCCGCATCTCTTCCAAGAGTCAGAGCAGAAGAGACCGTTTCCAACCCTCTGCCTCAGAGCAGAGAGATCACAGTCTGTTCTTCAGGGAGCTCTCCAGGCCACACTCTCTCCGTTTCTGTCTGTGCTGCTATAAACTGCAGCATCCTGGGTTTGTGCGCCCCTCTGCAGTGCTCCCAGTCCTGCCTCCAGTTCAGGGCTCGTCTCTGCCCTTTGTGCTTCTAAAACCACCAGCCGCCCCCAGTTCACATGTTAGGCCCTGCTGCTCCAGTTTCTGTCTAAAGTTCTTTTACCGCCGCTACCGATCCATGAGTCTGTGCCCCGTCCCCAGTGCGGGAGGCTATCGCTCACCTGCCGAGTCAGATCCCTACAGCCAGGCTCCCTTCCGCTGCCGTTTATCCTCTGATATCTGTCTGCAGAATCACAGCTCCCCGCTTCCTACCTTGAAACCAACCGCCTGCAGTATTCTGTTTGTAGAGATCCAGATCTATCTTCTTACATCTCAGGCTGATTTCGTGGGTGTTCAGAGTGGTCTGGTAGATATCCAGCTCAATTCCAGGAACCAGTTGGAATGGGGTCCCCTACTCCTCTTCCATATTTTCCTCGAGGGGCAGCTTTCTCGAGGGTGTATAAAATTAAAAAAAGATTAGTTACCAATACCTAGAGATCAGGAGTTCTTACGCTAAATTCTACATTTTTTAAAAAAGATTCACTTATTTGAGAGACAGAGGGAGAGAGAGAGGGAGAGAAAGAATGCAGAGGGGGGAGAGGCAGAAGGAGCGGGAGAGAGATACTTAAGTAGATTCCGTGCAGAGCATGGAGCCCAATGTGGGGCTTGATCTCAGTACCCTGAGATCACGACCTGAGCTAAAACCAAGAGTTGGATGCTTAAATTCTACATTTTTTGATTCCTCAGAAAATCTGGAACAGCTAGCAATATATTGGATCACCTTTCCATATGACAATATTTTGTGGAACTGAGTGGAAGTTGCAACTTTTAGGCAAAACTTGTACTTTTCAATGGAACACGGATTCTATATGATCCACTTTTTAAATTTATATCTTCCTAGCCCCTGACACAGACCTTTCTCCTGGAGCTGTGTGTACTTGACATGTGAGTAGTCCAAACTGAGGCATACTGTGTGAAATTCACACAGGATTTCAAAGATTCAGTATGAAAAAAGATGACAAAATATCTTATAAATAACTTTTGTATTGATTATATTAAATGGTAATGTTTTGGTTAAATAAATTACTAAAATATATTTAACCTGTTTTTACCTTTTCTTTTTTTTTAAAGATTTTATTTATTTATTTGACAGAGAGAGACACAGTGAGAGAGGGAACACAAGCAAGGGGAGTGGGAGAGGGAGAAGCAGTCTTCCTGCCAAGCAGGAGCCCGATGCAGGGCTTGATCCCAGGACCCTGGGATCACGACCTGAGCCGAAGGCAGACGCTCAACAACTGAGCCACCCAGGCGCCCCTCTTTTTGCCTTTTTTTAAGGTGGCTAGTAGACAATTTAAGATTACATAATGAGCCTCACATTCAATTTCTATTTGACAGTGCTGCTCTCAATGTTTATGGTTTAACAGGAGGGTTCTAAGCTATGTAGCCCATAGGCTAAGTCTGACTGGTCACCTTTTTTGCTATGATCCACAAGTGAAGAATGATTTCCACAAATGAATATTTGCAGTCTGTTTGAATACTAGTTTTGAACCCCAGTTAAGTGAAATGTTATTCTCCCCAAAGAATTTCATTTTTCTCATTAGTAGACCTGTATTACAAAATATTATACTCAATTATTATTATATTTTGAATTTTATCAAAAATTTATGGAAATTTATTTATTTTTCTTGTTATTTCAGTTCCTATATTTTATCCTTGATTTTGCCTCTTAGTGTGCAAAGCCTAAAGTATTTACTATGTTTTTTTTAGAGAAAAAGTTTGTTAACCTCTGATCCAATAAGGAGCTATTGTAGCAGCTCTTGGTGTGAGCTAAGCACAGTGGAAATGCTTTGAATTCTGATAGACAGGAGTTCCAATTTTATTAAATGATCTAATCTTTGAGCTTAGTTTCCTCATCTGTAAAATGGCTATAACAATTCCTTTCTGAATTATTTTGAAAATTAAATAAGATAATATATGAGATGTTTTGTGGAAGAGCTGACTCTAGCATTTCCTCTGCCTGGGATACTCTTCCTTATCAAAGCTATCTTGGTTACTTCTTGCCCATCTTTAGCCTAGTAAAACATGTCAGAGGAGCATTTCCTGCTCTGGCCTGAGCCTAGGTTAGCTCTCCCCAGAAATCCCATACTTCTTTTTATGCTTATCATAGTTCCTGCTGTTTATCACATCTGTCTGCTTTCTAGGATTTTAAGCTCTATGTGGGAAATGTCTTATACACCACTATTTCCTGGGTATTAAAGAGGGCACGTTCTGCATGGAGCACTGGGTGTTATATGCAAACAATGAATCATGGAACACTACATCAAAAACTAATGATGTAATGTATGGGGATTAACATAACATAATAAAAAAATAAGTATTCAGTAAATATTTTTTGAATGATGATGATACAAAATGCTGTACATATGACACACACAAAACCCAGAAAGATTCAGAAGGAGATTTTTTTTTTCCACAGAGATTTCACAGTTTGTGTCTAGAGATTTGGGTCATGTTTTGGGGCAAGTAGTTTATTTTTTTTAAGATTTTACTTATTTATTTGAGAGAGAGAGCACAAGCAAGGGGGAGTGGCAGAGGGAGAGGGAAAAGCAGATTCCCCACTGAGCAGGGAGCCCTAAGCGGGGCTCAATCCCAGGACCCTGGGATCATGACCTGAGCCGAAGGCAGACGCTTAACAGACTGAACCACCCAGGTGCCCCTGTCACTCATCTTTATTAATGATGAGTAAGGAATGCATGTAAAACACCTAGCACAGTGCCAGGCACATCATTGTTAGCCCGCATCAAAATTTTTTCCTTCTCTTATGATGAATGATGATGATGATGATGGTGAATATTGAACATCAAAATTATCAATGCATCTAGGTGCTTTGTAAAGTTGAAAGGTCAAAAATTCTGGAAAATGGGAGGGAATCCATTTTAGGGTAATCAGTCATCCCAGCATCCAAATTTAAACCACTTTCAACAACCAAAATCTTAGCTTTATTATTATTTTTTTTAATGAGCAGGATTTGAAATGCAGGACTGTTAAAAATTTAGAATCCAGATCAAGGTCTGAAAACCAAAACTAATTTTTTAAAATGACCTGAATTTATATGTTAGGTACAGATTTATACAATAAATGTTTATTTGCTTAAAAACACTTTTGGCCAGAATGACAACTGAGAGTTGTGGCTCCTGTCCCCTCAGAACACGAGACTTAACACCCCGGAAGAAAAATAATAATATATATATTATATAATATATATTAATATATATTATAATATTATACAAATAATTATATAATATATAGTTATGATACATAAATAATAATATATATATATATATATATATATATATATAATATATATATGATAAGGTCCACATGAGGTTTTGTCAGCAGGACTGGACATGCTGCTTATCACATGTCTGCTTTCTAAGACATTAGGCTCTAGAAAGGATGGAGCTGATGATAAAATCCAGCCCCAGGGTTCCCTCGTATAGCCTTTTTTAACCTTGTATTGAAGGTCACCCAATATATAATTTTAAAAGGTCAGATGTAGATGAATTAAGATGCATCCAGAGTCTATAGGCTCTCATGGTTAGCCTGGTGATGGGTATTAAAGAGGGCACATACTGGATGGAGCACTGGGTGTTATATGCAAACAATGAACCATGGAACACTACATCAAAAACTAATGATGTAATGTATGGTGATTAATATAACATAATAAAAAAAAAAGAAAAAAAAGATGCATCCAGAAGATGGAGTCATTATTCTCCTTAATTTTATATATATTGTATCAAACTTCAGGGATTTCTGTAATTTCCTTTGAGAATTCTATAATTTTCCAAGTCTTCAGTTTTGTTCAGTTTAACTGGTATTTGTCAAGTATCTACTATGTGCCAGGCAGAAGAAATATAGAGATGAACACAGACTCAAAGCCTACTTTAGAGGAGTTCACAGTCCAGTGGAAGAAATCAGTATGTAAGTAAGACACACCAATTCACTGCATAAATGCTATGATAGCACCCTGCACAATTACTGTAGAAGCAGGCAAGGGTATCAAAGATGGGCTCCTGTGCATAGGACTAAGAATAAATCAGGGCAGGCTTCCTGGATGAAGTAAACCAGATCAGAGTTGGTGTGTAAATGATTGAGTGAGTGAGTGTGTGCGTGTTTGTATGTAGTACAACCTAGATTTATGGCAATCTACTCTTTATCCTGTATCTTGCCTAACCCACAGCAAAATTTAGGATTATAACACAGTAATTATGATGGTAATTCCCAGTTTTGGGGGAGAAGGCTCAGAATGGAATGGGGGATGTAAAGAATGGATCTTGAGATTCTCTCAGAATTTCAGGGTGTAGGGTCATTGGTAAGTAGTTGTAGAATATGGGAATTTCTGTGGCATAGCATAAGGACAAGCCAGAGTTGTGGCTGGAGATGGAGATGAGGCAGGTGAGGAGAAAGAAATCAGATGAAGCCATGATAAGGAATTGGGTTTTTATCCTTTAAACAGTGGGGAGTCACTGAAGGGTTTTGAGTGGACAGTGACATGGTCAGATTTTTGCCTTAAATTTGAGCTCAAAAATCGGGATAAAACAAAAATGCAGATATGTACAGTTTTGCTTATTCAAGATTTTAAAGGTTTTTGATCAAGTATTGAGAAAATATCCAAATTTTAGGTCTGTATGGCAACATTATGCTAGAGATCAGTATCAGCTGACCCAATGTATGAGACCTAGAACATCTTTTTCTCAGTGACCACACATTAAAGCTCATGGAAGTATTCTGTCTCAATTTTAGTCACTCCTAAGCAAATCAGTGTATTCACAGTTGTGTTTTTCTGTCAGGCCTGAGCCAATTGTCCCACTCCCTAGTGGCAGGGTTTGCCATGATTTTTTATCTCTTACCCAGAACCAAATGAAATAGGAAAAGGATCAATAACTACAAGGATGGCCAAGGCTGAAGAATGGAGAGTATTGGCCCATCTCCTGGTATAGTGGAAAGAGAGTAAGTAAGTAACCATAACAAATTTGTGAGCTGATGTGCTAGAGTTGAGTAGACTGCTCTGGCAACACAGAATGGATGACCAACTCTTCAGGAAAGACAACCTGATGAGGGGTTAGAGAAGATTTTATTAAACAGAAAAATAGAGACGGAGAATTCTCCTGAAACTGTCCTAGAGGTCACTTGTTACCTCAGCCTAATTATTTCACTCTCAATCATGTCCTGGTTTAGACAGTAGATCACATGGTCACCTATGTGACCTATAGAGCAAGTGTGGTGAAGACTTCTTGCCTTCCAGCAGAATCATTATCCTGTTTTCGTTGTTGTTTTTAAGATCTATTTATTTATTTATTTGAGAGAGAGAATGAGAAAGAAAATTAGCATGAGGGGGGAGGGGCAGAGGGAGAGAGAAATTTAAGCAGAATGCACACTGAGCGCAGAGCCCAACGCAGGGCTTGATCTCATGACCCTGAGATCATGATCTGAGCCTAAACCAAGAGTCAGATGCTTAACCAACTGTGTCTCACCCAGGTGCCCCTCCTCTTTCTTTCTTTGAAACACAGCTACATTCTATCTCCTCAACCTGACTTGCAGTTGGAGGTGGCCATGTGACTAAGTCCTCTTCAGTGAAGTGGGAGCAAAAGTGATGTGTCCCCAACAACTAAAAAGCTGAGGAAGTATGAAAATAAAAAGACACTGTGCCTCTTACCTTTGATAATTCTAGAGATGAAGTGAAAGTTATGAATTATTACACAAGTGACTTCAATATGTTTCATGAATAATTTCTGACAGGGGATTTTAATCCAGCTTCTTTTTTTGTACAAACCTCAAAAATAAATTCTCCTAAAGTCTCCAAATGTAATTTATTTTCTTATTAATGTCATCAAAAATCAATTCTTATTAATAGAATTCTGATTTTTAACTCTGGGCTTTCATAATCATATGCTTTAATATGGAGGAAAGATTTGCCGATTTGTTCCTATCTAGCTCTTTCCTTCATTTATTAATCATATTTTCTGATGTACCCAAGACATAATTAAAAATCATGGGTGCAGGGGTCTGACATGCCTGGATTTGAATCCCAGTTCTTCAATTTTCTTTGCTTTGTGTTAAGAACAATTTACTTACCCTCTTTAAGCATCATTTACATGACTTCCTGAAGGGCTTTTGAGGATTAAATGCTAGAATGCCTCTGCAGTGCCCAGAACAGTATGACAGAGTAGACAATGAGAGGCCACCTCTTATCTCTACCCAGTCTTTGCTCTCATCTCAATTCACTTTTAAGAAGCAGTAAATATAACTTAATACAGTTATTAGATAGGAATTCATAAACCTTCCACTGCCTTACATGGATTTATACTACCCATTTTCTCAAAACAGTTTAGTCGGCTGGTTGGCAATTTTAAAAGCAAAAAAGCTAATATTTTATCTTCCTTTTTTGTCTCTTTTGATAAATTTTTGTTTTCTTTTGAATTATATTTTATCTATTAAAGACTGAGATAAAATGAGAAAAATGACAATGAAGTTGGGGCAAATGTGGATAGAGAACAGGTTTTTAAAATTAGTAAGTCAGATATATTGGTGGGTAACAAAGAAAATGAGCAATATTAAAAAGAGCCTGTTTTTTAATTACAAGATCCCTGCATGAATATGTATTAATAATACGGAAAATTTAGTGTATAGATATAGAGTTAAGATGATATAAATAGGAAAAAAGAGTTATACTACCCACAATCTCACCATTCTGACTAGCTATTCTCAATAGTTGGTGTATGTCCTGTATATACTGATATATATATGTAAAATCTTATTTACTTTTTGAGACTTGTTATTTTTCAGTTAACATTGTTACCATTTACCATTATAAAATATTCCATGGCATTATTTTAAATATTATTAAATATTATTTTAAGTGATGATATTCTGGTTTATAGGCTTATTTTACTAATCCCCTTAATTTTGAACATTTACATAATATATGATCTCTTTACTGTGGCAAACAATCTTTTATCATTGTTTCAGTCAATTTTTGGATTCATGTCCATAATTATTTCCTATTGAAAAATTCCTAGAAGTGGAAATTTTGGATCAAAGTTTGTGTACATTTTATTTTATTTTATTTTATTTTAAAGATTTTATTTATTTATTTGTCAGAGAGAGAGAGAAAGAGCACAAGCAGGGGGAGCGGCAGGCAGAGGGAGAAGCAGGCTCCCCGCTGAGCAAGGAGCCCGATGTGGGACTCGATTCCAGGACCCTGGGATCATGACCTGAGCTGAAGGCAGACACTCAACCAACTGAGCCACCCAGGCGTCCCAGTTTGTGTACATTTTAAAGATTTGATATACATTGCCAAATTTCCCTCTAAAAAGCTATAGCGTTTATGTTTTCACCAGCAAAACATGAAAGTACTGGTTTCCCTGTATTTGTTATTCCTTAAATTCACTAATCCTTATCATTAGAAATTTTTTTGGTTATTGTTTTAGTTTGAATTATTTTATTTTATTTTGTTTTATTTTATTTTATTTTATTTAAGTAATCTCTACACCCAATGTGGGGCTCAAACTCACAACCCTGAGCTCAAGAGCCATATACTCTACTGACTGAGCCAGCCAGGCACCCCTGAATTATTTTATTGGTTGTAATTTTGAACTCTTTTGTGCATGTATTCTTTTGCCATTTGCATTTTTTTTTCTTTTATAAACTGTGTGTTCATTTTCTTTGCTCCTATTTTCCTTGGTGTTTATCTTTTTCTTAATAATTTTTTTAGCCTACCTAACATGGATGGACATAGAGGGTATTATGCTAAGTGAAATAAAGTCAGACTGAGAAAGACAAATACATATAATTCCACTCATAAATGGAATCTAAATAAAAATGAATAAACAAATAAAAAGCAGAATCAGAGCTATAAATACAGAGAACAAAGTGATGGTTGCCAGAGGGGAGGGAGGTGGGGGTTTGGGCAAAATGGGTGAAGGGGAGTGGGAGATACAAGTCTCCAGTTATGAAATGAGTAAGTCACGGAAATAAAAAGCAGAGCATAGAGAACACAGTCAATGATATTGTAATAGTGATGTAATGGGACAGGTGGTACCTGTGCTTGTGGTGAACATAGCATAATACATAAACTTGTCAAATCACTAAATTTAAAAAAAAGTGATTTTTTAGTCTACCTCAGAGTGTTCTTATATATTAGGGATATTAACTATTGTCATGTTGCAAATATTTTCTCGGTGTATTGTTGCTTTTCAATTTTATTAAAGCTACTTTTGAGGTACAGAAGGTCAGGACTTTGATTTAATTAAATCTATCCATATTAGACTTAGAAAGACCGTTTCCTTTCAGACTTTACAAATCAGCTGTATTATCTTCTAGTACTCTTATTATATTTAAATTTTGAAGTCACCAAAAGTGGCATAAAAAAGTGGATCTGACATCATTTTCTGAAGTGTTAATCAGTTGTCCATTCCAATACTACCTATCTAATCCATCCTTTCCTTGTTGATTTGAAATTTGGACCACAATCCTTTCTCGGATCTTCCTGGGGCCAGATGTATTTTGGAATTCAGAATGTTTTGGATTTTAGAATGTAGTGCATAGACCATATGTTATGTGACAACCTCAGTGAAGTCTGAAATAGTTCCCTGTAATGAAGCACTTTAATATTTTCACAGTGTAACATTCACAGTAAGTGGGATAAGTGAAGTCTATAAATCAGTCTTTGTTGCTTTTTTGCTTGATGAGTTCCGAAAAAATCCAGTTTTCAGAAATTTTTGGATTTTGGAGTTGTAGCTAAGAAATGGTGGACTTGTATCACATTTAACATATAATAAAGCCCTAAGTATACATGTGTCTATTTTGACCTGATTTTTAGTTCTGTCTTATGCTACACACTGTGATACACTAAAGATTTTTGTTTTAATATACCTTTTAATATTAGTTTTACTGTTTCTTCTTTTTTCAAAAAAATCTCTTGGTCATTATTATTTTAGATGTATTACAGATTACTTTTTTCCAAGCTCCAAACAAATTACACCAGAGAATTATAGATTAATTTGGGGGAAGCACAGCAGGCAGAGTTGAGCCGTGTTAATGACTAACAGAGTTTGCTCCCTGTGTCTGGGTACTGTCTATTGTACTTGCTCTTGAATAACTTAAAGGTCTATCCTCAACTCTCAAGACCAACTTGAGAAATGGTCTCTTGACACATTTCCTGAGTATATCTGGCTGGATACCTCTGAAGTGCTCTCATGGTTATTAATAATATCTATTAGCATCTTAAAGGCTCTTAGGAGTCATGCTATAAAGAAGCCCATTTATCTTCATTTAACCTACTGTTTAAGATATTTATGTGACCACAAAAATCCCTATTTCATAACACTGGGCAAATAGTTTAGGGAACAGTCGTTTAATGAAAAATAAAAGCACTTCAAATTGGAGGATTCTCATTCATCACTAATCCATCATAGGTGTTTATTGAATGTCTGCTACCTACCTATTATGGATGAATGTATTGGAGATATGAAAGAATTATAAGATATGCTCCCTTACCACAGGGACAAACACCAGGAAAACTATTAGAGACTGCCGAACTGCATTCTCAATAGTCTATTAGCCTTTGAAGGTAGAAAGGCATCTAAGTGATATTTGTATCACCAGAACCAGTGCAGTGCATTGATTATATTAACATTGGCATTCAGTAAATATACTAGATAAAAGAGTGAAAGAAGGGAGGGGGGGCACTATCTGTAGCATAGGGCAGTATATTTTGGTTCATATATGCATATAGTGAGAGGACAAAGCCAGAGTGGGCTTCACAGATTGGACCAGAGGTTGGACCAAAGCTGAACCACAAAAGATTGATAGGGATGGATTTTTCTCCATCACTGTAGGAAATAATAATTGGAAATATGCTTATTGGAGATGTAAAGTACATCACACCTAGCCTATCCCACATTCAGACAGTTTTCTATAAGGACAGTAGCCTATCTGCCTTGTCCTTTTTGTCCCCCAGAATCCTAATCACAGTTCTCAAAGAATTCTCTGATTCAGATAGTTACTTTAGTGGGTGAGAGAAAATGTGGTTTATTGCTTTGTGTGAAGAAATGAAATGTTCTAGTGTGGAAACAGTGCTGGACTGGTCTAACTGAAGTCATAGGGTAAGCAGACATAATAAAGAGGTGGCCTGCCACACTTGCTTGTCAACTGAAACCTCAAGTTTATTTGGAGAATTCATAAAAAACTAAAATGGTTCCTTTGATACCCTTAATTGGCCTACTCAATTTGGTAGGTGCCAGCTTATCAATTTCTCCCCAAAATGTGTAGTCTGACTGTTTTATTTCTCTCCCATGTCCTATAAATCCTGTTTTTGCTTTTGTTCCTTGGCTCAGCCTAACAACAGACTCTCTCATATGTATGTACACAATTTGTGTGCAAAATGACTAAATGACACTGAGTTATTTTCCAACACTAATACCTTCTTCCTGAGCTCTTGCCCATTGGATTGTGGGGGGAAATAACTGAATGTCCAATTCAGTGTAAGCCTTAGTCTGATTTGATCATTTAAATAGTTCTTTTAGGTCATTCTTTCTCTGAGTTAGACTCTCCTGCACCCTGTTGGTTTCCTTCAGGTGGTATATGGAAGAAGGGGCCATATGGCTTTCATATCCTCAGGGCCCTGGGGAAAAGGACCCCTGGCCTCAAGAGGTCCTTTGAGGGCCCCTTGGAATGTATATACATTGGCATGGCAGCTGCTGGCCATTGGAAGGATATCCCTTGGTCAGTTGGTTGCTGGATGCTCTTCTGGTCTGCAGCTTGTGAACTTGTAGCCCATTCTTCTGGCTCAGGCTCTTTTTTTGGTTGTGTTTCTTGGATGGTCCATCCTAAACTTGACTTCCCCCGGTATTAGAGACCCCCATTCTCAGGTCTGAATGAGACACCCATTTGGCACTGGCTTGAGTGGTCTATGGTGCTACTCTCACTATAGAACCATACTTCCCCCACTATGCCAATAGTCTATAGCAGACTTCCCAGCCTAACATATATCTACTTCCAAGTCCTAAGACACACAGAAACCAAGGGTTGTTCAGGAAAGCTAAACCTCAGGCCTCCCTCTGGGTGCCTATACCATGCCATCTTGTGGATGTGGCTCTGTCCTGGTGCTATAGGACAGCTTCCTTCCTGTGACCATATTGAGGGGAGGGGAGCAGAACCCTCTGGCCCAAGGATTTGTTTCCACTTACCTGATACTTGTCTTCTTTCCCAAGCCACATGCTATAGAAGGGGGATTTAAGACTTTACTCTTCTGGCTATTTTATAACTGCTTCCCTTTCTGAGACTTCTTCCTGTATTTCCTCTAGGACAGAAGGAGATAATAAGCTTTTATTTTTTTCTCTACATTGTATCTTCCTCATTCCTGATTTTAGCAAAGGATTAAAAGCTCATGGGCTGAGTCTTCTAAGTTTAGCTGTTTATATGATGAGAGGGGTAAAGGGTTTTCTTGAGAGGCAGATCATCTCTAAAGGCAACAAGACCATTGCCTTTAGTTTGCAAGGATATTGTTTTGTTGCACAATTTTATTGTACATGTCAGAAATGATATTATTGTGACAAATCCTAGGAACACCTAGGGTATTTAGGGTAGTTTTGTACTTGAAAAGGCCAAAAAGAAAAACATATTAATAAATTTTTAAACCATTACCCCTGTTACATTACCCATTATAATGCCTGAAGGACTTTAAACTTGGCACATTATTAAGACATTTGCGTTGGATACCTTGAGTTGCAAGAAATAGAGACTCCTTCAGATCTCCTTAAGTAATGGGCGTTTACTATGAGGACACACATAACATATCTGATAGGGTTTATTGGTTGCAATTGATGGGATCTAGCTCAGATAACTTAGGCAAAAAATAATTTAATAGGATGGCAGGTGGTAGCACATGGAATTTAAAGAAAGACTGAAGAAAGGGGCTGTAGAAAAAACCAGAATAGCTCCAGACATCTGGATCTGATGAGAAGTCTCGTTAGGGTGCTGTTAATGGGACAGGTTCTCTCCAGCTATTGATGTCTCTGTGTGGTTCCCTTCTTGACTCTATCTCTTAAAGAGAGAAGCTGATTGGTGTGGGAGGTCAGGGGTCCACCCCTTGGCCAGGGTAGCACAGTCCCTAAAACTGCATGCAATAGTAGAAGAAATGGAGTAGAGAGTCAGTTTGAGATGACAAGCTGAGTTCAGTTTAGGGCATGTGGCAATACCAGTTGTGACAGAGTATCTAGGTGGAAAGTTTATAATCTGGCTACTGAGTCAGGGCTAACTCAGTGCCATTTTTCCCATGGAATTTGGAAGGGCTAAAATTTGTTTATGATTAATTAAAAAAAAACAGGAAAGAAGATTTTTAAAACAGTTTGTTTCTTTAATTAAATGTTAAAAAAAATTGTAGGTAAAGTATTATGTAGAATTCTCTTTTACATTCTTTTAGACAAAATATAACTTTTAAAATGTTACTGTTTTAAAATGGTGATGTTTTTGTTTGTTGGTTTTCAAATATTACAAAGATTTCTTTTATAAATGCTCCCTTAAACTGTCCTCAAGAAGGTATGGGCTATGGTAAAAGCAGCTTTTTTCAGAGAATTAGCAAGGATGGGAGAGGAATCCCTGGCTTTAGAAGGCCTGGGTTGTATGAACCTCAGTCTTACCCACTGTGGCAGAGCCAGATTTCACAGCCAGTTTTGAACTAAGGATTCTGCTCCTTCCCCAAGTCTAGAAGTGGCACTCTTGAATTATTTTCATAAAAGGGACTTAAGTGAGACAACCTGGTTGGAAGTGGAGGCCAGGTCAGGATTTAGTTAAGTTATCTCTAAAACTGGAACTGAATTAAGTGTAGTTTGAGAAGATGGGGCTAAGCCAAGGCAAAGCTAACAACTGAGTTATGTAGAAACTCAAAGCTAAGAACTGAATTATATAAAGTTGTCATTATACCCTCACTACAGGACTAGCATTTTGCATATATACTTTATAATTACAATCAGAAATAGATTACGTATGGAGTCACATGAGCCATCTTTGTTCTTGTTCCCCAGTACGAAACATTCCTTCCAGTCAGACTATTGCCTTAGGCTGACTCACTTAGTCAGCTGCACCCTTCTTCTCTGCCTTTCCTTCAAGGCTCAGCTTGTATTCTCTCCTCCCCCTCCCAAAGCCATGTCAAACCACTTCACTAATTGTATTTAGAACAAATTTCATCAGGTAATTAATGACTAATTAGTAACATTAATTAATATTTATTAATATTATTGTCCTATATTATCACTTCTTTTCCTGGCTAGATACTACCCATTTGTTTATGCCTTTCCATCTCCACCTTAAATAATATTTTTGTCCTTTGTACTTGTAGATTGTATTGCTTATACCTCCATTTGACAATTATTTATGATCTACAGCGTGCGTACATTGTTTCTTACTTTCTGTTGTTTTCATTGTCTTCTCAATCGTATCTCCCTTTGCTGTTAACCAATTTGTATGTAGCTAAATGTCTAGTACACTTGTTGCATGTGGAAGCATGTAATACTATTTAATGCTGTGACTTTCTAAATTGTGAGGAGAAATGGGATCAGTTGGATTCAGTTCTAGGCTCTCAGCTCTCTCCTTACCTACAACTCCAACTTCATCTAATTAAGAGTTAAGCTTTTGTTTAAAGATTTCAGAGACTATCTTCCCCCAAATGAGGACCACTTATTAAACAGATCTACATGTATTTTTTATTTGCTTAATCTAATTATAAATCTTGAATCCACATCTGGTGCTTCTTCACAGTTCCTAGTTTGATTTTGAATAAATTAGTAGGTTTTTAATAAATATTAAGATGCAATAAATAAGAGTATGATAATATTTATATCTTATAAATTTTATGTTCAGTTCAATTCTAAAGGATATTTAAATTAAATTTTTTTTTAAGATTTTATTTATTTATTTTGACAGAGAGAGAGACAGTGAGAGAGGGAACACAAGCAGGGGGTAGTGGGAGAGGGAGAAGCAGGCTTCCCGCTTCGCAGGGAGCCCAATGCGGGGCTCGATCCCAGGACCCTGGGATCATGACCTGAGCCGAAGATAGCCTCTTAACCAACTGAGCCACCCAGGTGCCCCTAATTTTTAAGTAAAAAATATTTTACATTTCCTTAACTTATCACAAGTGTTGAGCACATAAAATCATGCCTTAGAGAAATTCACAAACACACACATACATACACACACTTTGAGAGTACCAAGAATTACCCTTAATATTAATGGCCTGAACAGATAGCATTTATTTGACATGTTGACCTGTTTACCAGTTCGATTTTGTACTTTTGAACTTTTCAAAACATTGCCTATATTTTTGGTTTCATCTTCGTTGACAGGTAGGGAACCAAAAACATCAGTCTGATCCAAATTAAAATGATACAGACTCATTACCATTTAACTTCTTTACCAAATATTTTTTTGTGTATGACCACTCTTTATCAATTCCATTAATGCATTTTCAGACACAAATGATTTAGGTTGACAAAATTCAGAGTTTTTCCTGGACATCCATGATACCGAACAGTGGCTTCCCCCACACTCGTATCAGCCACCTCCTGTTCCCATACATAAATGGCAGCCAGCAATGGCTGGAAACAAAGGACTCTCTCCCAGTCCCTGAATACAGTGACATTCATTCTGAGAGAAGCAGGGGCAGCTTTTTGAAAGCCGACTTCTTCAGCTCGACAATAACACACAATGAGTTATTGACTTGTTTATATACGGAGCTCTTTTCAGTAACTAACTCTGACTCCCACAGTCTGGACAAATGATTGATTTCGTGGTTAGAAAAAGAGAAAGCTCTCGCGCTAAACTCTGTAGTGCAAACTACTTCTTCCCCATTTGTTCCCTAAATGAATAGGACCTTATTAAAATGCACTTTCCAAAAAAATACCTGCAGCTGGCCTTTATAACCATGTTTTGTATATATAAATAAGTAATTTGTCCCAGTCTTTTGTATATTAACAGACCATTGGGAAACTTGTCAATATATATGAAGGCTGATTGTCCTGTTGTTTATGCTAAACAGTATTGCCTGTATTGATCTGCATGTAAAATATGGATCAAATAATTTATTATTAAATCAATTTACTGGTCAAAAGTTAGATTTTTGGTAGAAAGAGATTCAGTTTTCTTGTTGGATTACATTGATTTATTAAGGACATTATATACAACACATATCATATACTTCACATTGAATCACTAGTTGTTCTGGATACAGAGAAAAGTACATGCAGAACTATAATTCAGAGCACTGAAAGTATGGTTGGACTCTTTTGTTAGCACATATCTGGAATGTCAGTATGAATTAAGTAGACAGAACATACCAGCTTGTTTGATCACTGTACCTTTTTAAAATATATTAATAATTGGACTCTAGAGTTTATTTAGAGTTTTCTCCTATAAAATAGATTGCTTTTTTTCTTTTTTTTATTATTATGTTATGTTAATCACCATACATTACATCATTAGTTTTTGATGTAGTGTTCCATGATTCATCTTATTTTATCTTACAGTCATGTTAAAATTTTCACACAATTAGTCTTTATGATTTTTATAAATATACTTTAAAATATTTGGGGGGAAGTTAAAAAAAAACAAGAAGGAAAAGCCATGTATGTTACTGACACACACAAAAGGAGATCACTGCTGTTCTGTCTGTATTTCTCTAGCAGGAGATCTTGAGCCTGTTGTCCTCTCTAGGATGTCACAGTTGAGCTTCCTGAGCCAGCAAATGTTTGAAGAACTCCTTAAGTGAAGAGCACTTTTTCTTACAGTCACAATGGGCCATACATGTTATACAGAACTATGTATTACTGAACCATGACCCTTTAGGGCTTCAGAGAAAGTATAATGCCTGCTACATTAGCATTAGAAGTTTTATGTAAAATACATATAGTCTGAAAAGTAATGATCATTAGAAATCATTTCATTGAAACCTGTGGCTTCAGGTATACTTCAGTGGACTTTTTTCTTAATTCCTAAACAGATTGTTTAAGGTGAACGTATTCCTTTTTAATCTTGTTTCTCTAACCAGACCATTTTTGGAAGCACTTTTTATTTAGTTTTCTTTGACAGAACCATTATGTTTCTTGTTTTTTCCATTTCTGCCACTGTCCTTCACTCGTCTCTTGATGGTTCTATTCTGGTTACCATTAATATTGAATGAGACCAACTTTAACTTGATCTTGGATAGCTAATATTTATTACATATTTTTAAAATCTTAGCAACAAGGCCTGACAAAAATGGTAAATTAAATCTTCCTATTTAGCTTAGATTTTGATGTGCACAATGAATATTTATGGGTGTTTTTTTACATTTAAAAAGAGCAAGATATAGTTAAACAAAGTGACACTCCCCTGTTTGGTAGAGATTTGGCTTTTCATAGTTATATACAAATTTTAGCCATCTTTCTGCTTATTTTTTTATTGAGGTGTAATTGGCATGTAACATTATATTAGTTTCAGGTGTACAACCTAATGATTTGATATTTGTATATATTGTAAAATGATTACCACAGTAAGTTTAACATCTGTCACCATACATTGTTATAATTTTTTTGTGCATAATGAGAATTTTTAAGACTTATTCCCAACAATTTTCACATATGCGATACAGTATTATTAACTATAGTTACCATGTTATACATTACATGTCCATGACTTATTTATTTTATAGCTGGAAATTTGTGCCTTTTGACCCCCTTTACCTGTTTCATCCACCTCCCACATCCACCCCTGGCAATCACCAAATTTGTTCTATCTATGAGCTTGGTATTTTTGTTTTTTGGGTTTTTTTTAAAAAAGATTACACATAGGGCGCCTGGGTGGCTCAGTTGGTTAAGCGACTGCCTTCAGCTCGGGTCATGATCCTGGAGTCCCGGGATCGAGTCCCGCATCGGGCTCCCTGCTTGGCAGGGAGTCTGCTTCTCCCTCTGACCCTCCCCCCTCTCATGCTCTCTCTCTATCTCATTCTCTCTCAAATGAATAAATAAAATCTTTAAAAAAAAAAAAATTACTTTAAAAAAAAAAAAAAAAAAAAAAGATTACACATATAAGCGACATCATATGGTATTTGTCTTTCTCTGACTTATTTCACTTAGGACAATACCCTTGTTTTTGACTTTTAATTTGAAGTTTCTGCCCCCTTTATACATGAAAAATTAACCTCAGAAATTTTGAGCCCATTGACAAAAATTGTTTCATACATTTCAGATAAGAACAGCAAATCAAAAGCACATAGTTTTATCATAATGAAGAAACAGGATCTTTTCCTCCAAAGTGACAGGAGAGAAGAATGCTACGATTGTTATCATGACATGGGACTTGAGGGAAAGATGCTATTAGCACTGCATATTATTAATACCTCGGGTAAAAATGCACTTCTTTTAATTTGACTTTTTACTTTCAATAATTTTCTCTAAATGATCGTATTAAGATCTCTCTCTTTTGGAATGTCTGGTCTGTTTCCAGAAAAGGCCCATGTCTGTATCCTTATATTTTGTTAACCATTTTTTTCTTAATATCTTACTGGATTCTCTATTTGGTATGCATATGATGTTTTCCGATAATGTTGATATGTTTTGACCTCAGCTTATGTAGATTAGTATAGTGCTTCTTTAGAAGTTGAATATTAGAATGGAGGAGATTTTCCCAACTGTGGTGCTTTCAAAGGTAAAGAATTCCCACCTTTTAAAGAGTTACTTGGAAGCAGTTCTAAATGTCATGGCCCTGGGAGACCTCATTAGAATCTGACTTACTGCTGTGGCACCAAAGAGTTTAGTACTCTGTTTTTGTTTTGTTTGCTTTCCTTCAAAAAAGATCTGCTCAGAATGTTTGTGCATTTGGAAATTAATGGATGAGTTTCTGAGAAACAAACTGAGGGTTCTAGAGGGGAGGGGGGTGGGGGATGGGTTAGCCTGGTGATGGGTATTAAAGAGGGCACATATTGAATGGAGCACTGGGTGTTATACGCAAACAGTGAATCATGGAACACTACATCAAAAACTAATGATGTAATGTATGGTGATTAACATAACATAATTAAAAAAAAAAAAGAATGGATGAGTTTGGTGAATATTTCCCGGTCCCCTCTCCTTCACACCCATCTCCTCCTGAGATGAGAATCCCCTATAAAGAAATAGCCATGGAGACTTGACACAACTATGTTGTACCACAGTTTACACACAGGCAGATGTTTGACTTTTTATAATATTATGTTTTTTATATTACGTCACATGAAAAGAATATTCTTTGGGGAGAATGATCCTAAGAATAGTTTAACATGATGATTTTTTTCCCAGTTTAATTGAGATGTAATTGATATACAGCACTGTGTAAGTTTAAGGTGTACAGCATAATGACTTGACTTTAATATATATTGTGAAATGATTACCACGAGAAGTTTGGTTAACATCCATCATCTCATATATAAGTAAAAAAAAAAGAAGAAGAAGAAAAACAATGTGTTTTTCCTTGTGGTGAGAACTCTTAGGATCTACTCTTTTAACAACTTTCAAGGGGCACCTGGGTGGCTCAGTCGTTAAGTATCTGCCTTCAGCTCGGGTCGTGATCCCAGGGTCCTGGATCGAGCCCCACATCGGGCTCCCTGCTCGGCGGGGAGTCTGCTTCTCCCTCTCCCACTCCCCCTGCTTGTGTTCCCTCTCTCGCTGTGTCTCTCTCTGTCAAATAAATAAATAAAATCTTCAAAAAAAAACCTTTCAAATATACCATTCAGCATTGTTAACTATAGACATCATGTTGTATATCTTGTGATGATTATTTTTTAGCAAACTTGTTTTTAGTGGGTCTCAATCCAGGACAGGGATTGTCAAATGTTGCCTGCTGTTCAAAACCAGCCTGCCACTTGTTTGTTTTTTGTTTTATTGAGGCCTAGCTATGCTCATTCATTTGCGTATTGTCCATTTCATGCTGCAAGGGCAGAGCTGAGTAATACAACAGAGACTGTATGCCCTCCCCACCAAGCCTAAAATATTTACTCTCCGGCCCTTTACAGAAGTATTTGTCAACTCCTTATCTAGTGATTGTCAGAATCACCTAAAGATTCCTGGCCTTTCCCCTCTACCAAGACAGAATCTCTGATACACTGAGCTGTATCACATATCAGTGGATGAAGAGTTTGCAGTTTTGATGCTATTCTTATAGCATATATACATAATTAGATTGAGGAAACCATATTTTTGACTCCCACCCCCATTTTATCTCAAGTATAAGAATGGGTCTTCAGGCAGGATATGGATTAAAGATTCATGTTAACTCAAGCATGATTTGCCAGGCATACAATGGAGAAGCATGATTTAAAACAACAACAACAGGGGCCCCTGGGTGGCACAGTCAGTTGGGCCTCCCACTCTTGGTTTTGGCTCAGGTCATGATCTCAGGGTCCTGGGATCGAGCCCTGTGTCGGGTTCTGCACTCAGTGCAGAGTTTGCTTGAGATTCTCTCTCCCTCTCCCTCTCCCTCTGCCCCTCCCGCTCATGCTGTCTTGCTTTAGAATACATAAATAAATCTTAAAAAAAAAAGCAACAACAACATTAACAAAACAAACAAAACAAAACAAAAAACATGGTCATTATTTATTCTTTATCCTCAATAGGGAGATATAATATGGCAAGTCCGTTGCTTAAGAATTGTTAAATATTCTAGTTCAGAAAGTTTTGTATTAGGCTGTTTCTTTCTTTCTATTAATACCAGCTGAGTCAATGTTATTGTGTGAGTTCAGCATTTTTCCTTCATTGAAAATAGCATTTTGTTTCGATGGGGATTATTTAAAAAGAAACACAGAATGGACCACGTTCACCTTTTTATAACGTATGAGTTAGGAGCAGTAGTAGAAGACCTTTCCCTGGCTTTGTAAATGGATCAGGTTGCAGGTAACTGTTCAGGTGTTTAAGATACATAATTTCTTGTCTTGAAATATTATAAATCATTTTGAACCACTCTAGAGTGTTTGAATTGACATTTGCTTTGGTTTATGTTCTTGAATTTTTATCCTGATGTAACACCAGCCAATTTATTCCCTACTGGCAATGAGAAATTTTAATAGGAAATATCAGCCTAATTAAAAAAATTGCTATGCTCATTTTGATAAAATACTTTAAAAAAGTAATCGTTGGTGTCAAATGTCTGCAATTAAGGACCCCCTCCCAAATCATATTTTAGTAAACTTATAAACAATAAAAGTGGAAGTGAAAATTTTGGTGTTAAATGTTTTAAATATAAAAATGTACTTTCACCTTAATCTAAATGGGGTTCATTTTCATATAAATGTGGACCAAATTAATTTTAAATCACCTTCCATGATTATGCGAAATGGGTTGTTTGAAGAAATGTTGTAGTTAGGTGTCAATAGGTACCTATTTTCATGCAATTTATTTACTTTTTCTAGTTGAACCTGGCTGTAGATGAACAGAAAGAAAAAATTACTGAAAAAGTAATTCTTTCAATGACAGCAAAGGAACACCGTAAGGCACAAGAAGTAAGAAACTTACTTTTTAAACTGTATTATAAAATTACAATGAGTGCTAATTTAAAAATTAAAACATATTTTACTTGGGTCTGATAGTGAACCAACTATAGTTATCTGATAGCAACAAAATGAAAAAAATTGGTCAAAACTGGAATCACTTTATCGATATAGGCAGCTTGAAAAATAATTATATGCTTGAAAGAATAAATACTGTAATTTTCTGAAAAATATTTCTGAAAACTTTCTCATAAATTTCTTAAATTAGGAAATTATTGCATGCAAGTTGACTCTGGAAATTATAAAGAATGCTAACATAGGAAAAACATTAAAATCTTATTGAACTTTGACTAAGTACTAGATCTTATTTTTATTTTCTGACTTCTAGAAATGAAATTATTGTTCTGAATGTTAGAAATGCTAACAATGTTATCTCTTATCAAGGAAAAACTATAGTTTACAAATGTCAAGCTTAAGTGAGCTAATCATAAGCTTCTGTAGGTAATATTGTAATGAAGAACTATTAGAGCAAAGCTTCTTCTCTCCAACGCTTGTGCTGTGAAGTTGACAGCATATTCCATAAATGAAATAATAATAAAAAATTGGTGTTAGACAAAAGGAAAAAATGATTTTTATGTAGGTTCCTGGAATGCAAAAGCATTTAATCTTTCTGAGGAGAGATCATGAATTTGCTAATTCCCATGTACCATTGTCAGTAAATAAAATCATAATCAACTTAAAGAATAAGGTAATGTGAATATTTAAAAATTAAACCTTCATGTAATTCTCTTTTGACACTTTGGCAAGGAAATCTACCCAAGCTTTGGGACTTTAATATTTTCTTATCATTATGATTGCATCTGTTCTGCTAACTATGTATGATATGAAAAATGAACAGGTACAATACATCAAATCTTCCTGAGTGAATTCAAATCTTTGAATTAGATACTATATTAATCTTTGGGACTTATAGATGTCCAATTTTAAAGACTATATTATTAACATAGATTGGTAATCTCAGTAGAGAATATTTCCTAAGAAAAATTCAGTTGAGGTTCTAAGATGTAGCAAATAACAATTGTATAAATTTAAGTTACAGTCTCACTCATTCCACTTAATATTAACAAGTTAAAAGACTAGATTTTCAGTTATAAATTAAAAAAATATTGTCCTCTACTCATTTGGAAAATGTTTTTATCACAGTTGGAGAGTTTTATTACATTTTCACCATAATTTAAATTGAATCTATCATGAATCTTGATATGGTAAACTTTAAGAAATACAAATAATTATCTCTAGTTTAATGAGTATCATTAAAGTTATACCTATAATAACAAATTATTATTAGAGATTAAATCTAAAATAATCTAAAAGAATGAACAGATTTGATATTTTCTGCCTTTTAAATATAATTATTTTGCTCTTTGATATTTTATGCAAAACTGCAATTTCAGCGGAAATGAAAACTTGAAGTGGCCCAGGGAAGTTATCATTATGCTAAATATATCATTTTAAATGCCACCTTGTTAGCAACACTGGAAATGAAAATTGTCTTTTCTAGAATATCTTGCAGTATTTATGCTTATTTGGTATTTCTTCTTTATTATCATCTTAATGTTTATTTAATATCCATATACTTCAGCGTTCTCGTACAGTGATTTATTTGGTCACATATTTGCTTGATCAGTTATGTCTCAAATATCTTTTGTTTGCTTAAAAAATTAAATACACAATAAAGGGAGTATGTGTTGTGTGTTTTGTGTGTGTGTGTGTGTATGTGTGTGTATGTGTGTAATAGTTTCTAAATATATTCTATACACTATGGGAATAATTTCTATGTCATTACTTTGAAAGTGATTATATTAATCTTGATGTGTAATTTCCAGTGTTTGGTTAGAAAAAGTAAGTGACATCAAGTTTTGGCCCTAATTCATATACAGAAATGTGAAATCATGATGGAGAAGAGAAATGAAAAATCTGGGAGGGGGGAATTACTTCAAAATTTATTTTGCCCACAATTTATTTTTTAGAAAAATATTGTATTTCTAGATATATTTCAAAATCCAAACTAAATATCACAAAATCTGAGATTTGGATTTAGATTTCTGCTGTCTGTGGTTTTATCTTAAGACCATAGACATGATCTTGTTTTATTTCATGTAATTTTTCCACATGAAAACTGGGAATAATAATAATGTATGTTTCATAAGACTACTTTGAGGTGTGTTATATGTTAAACTACTTTTTGGGAAATGGTTTATTAGAAACGTGCGTATAATTTGTTATTGTTGGTTTAAAAGTTATTCCAAGTTCTCTGGAAAGTAAATACCAAGATAGTATTAAATGTGTATGTATTTTATTAGAAGAAATGCCTATGAGACAAAATGGAGAGAGCTCTGGGTAAGGCCAGGAGACCTGTCAGACTGAAATGCAGGCTTGAACACAAGTAAAGGAGAGAGGAAAGGAAGACTGGAGGGAAGCCTCTTAGACAGCGGTGCAGTGTAAGGAAGGTTTGGTGAAGCTGGTGGTGTATCCTTAACCTAAAGTTGTCCTTCAGAGGAGTCCTGTGACTCCCTGAGTTAGATCTACCTCAGTATCCTCAGCCATTGATACCAACTTGGTGATGGATTTCAGAGCACAATAGCTGGGACCTTTGGTTCATTATGCTCCTGTGGTTAGAAGCCTGTGAAGCACATTCTCATTGCTTCCTCAAAATGTATATTTGACATTATTTTTGTTGCCATCAACATAACCTATTGCCAGGTGAATTATAAAGACATTCAAAATGTTTCTATTTTAAGTGAAGGGGATTAAGAGTAACTTACGTTGATGAACACGGAGTACTATATGGAACTGTTGAGTCACTATATTATACACTGAAACTAATATAATACTGTATGTAAACTACACTAGAGTTAAAAATTTTTTAAAGTCTCTCTTTTAATCGCCCCTTCCTCCATGAATGTTAGACTCTTGAGTAGGCTTAAAGATAGCACATGTAATGGACCTCTGGCTGGAAGCAAGATAAATCTCCTTCCGAGATATTTTCCATCTCAGAAGAGTTCTAGAAGCTATTAAAAAGTTGGGAGTATTTGAAGTGGTGTGAATAAGAGGTGGTACACACTTCAAGTTCCCTGGTAGTTACATTGCAGCCCATCTTTCTAAATCAAGAGATACTTAACTTTGCTCATAGATTCTCATATCTTTTTTAATCTTTGTTCAACGAATCTGGGTTACATTTCTTTTTAACCTAAAAAACACTGTACCCTTGGGCCTGAAAGAAAGAAGAGATTTTAGGAAATTTAAAATACCCATTTTCATCTCCCTGCCCCATTTCTGGTTCTTCTTAATTATGTCATAAATTAGAAAGTTTTTTGGTCTTAAGTTTAAGCACTGACCTGGCTTTGAGACCATTCCCTGTGTGTTGCATGCCAAGATGACATTCCCAGGATAGAGGCTGCTGCCTTTTGTGCTGATTTCAAGTGATAATTTAGTGCAAAGTTCTCTGGAGTCCTCCTTACTAATATAGATGGACTCAAGGCCACACAGCAATCAGTCCAAGAGCTGAACTCATCATTAGAAAAACCAGGAGCTCCTCAAAGCATCATTGCTAATAGCCAAATTACAATATACAGAATGTGTAATTCAGAACATACAACTTCAATGTGCATACATTTTAGAATGATTAGAAACAGAATAATATTTTATGCTAAATCTAAATCATCTTGAGAATTTAATAAATTCAAGGGTTACATGAATATGTCATAAAAACATGACCAAACTACCCAATGTAGGTTTTTAAGCAAAAAAACCTCTATGTTTATAGACAGGTGTGCATTTGCATTCTTTCAGAAGTTGGGTCTTTTTCCTCATCGAATACTCAATTTTTTTTTTTTTTTGCTACCTTCTGCTCATTTGTCACTCTCCCAAATTCTGTACAAGTGTCACTTCCGTGCTGCATTTCCACGGAGAATGAAGAGTAGAATGTGTAGGCTTTCTGCTGCACAATGAGATGGTGCATTTTTTCAACACATGCATACGTAAGCCTTCTTTTGTGAATGGGACTGATAGGGTCAGATAATGTTTAAAGGGAAAGGCTTTATGTCTCTCAGGCCTCTATGTTTCCACATGGATGCTCCCACACACACATAGATTGAATTATGAACAGACCCATTAATGCTGGGATCACAAAAGGTCAAGTTTTGTCTTCTTTTACCCCTATTCACATTGCCTTTGTAGAGAGAGAGAGAAAAAAAAGGATTTGCAGGAAAAAAAGATTCATGATGAAGAATTTTAAAGAGCATTTTTCCCCTTCTAGCAACATCTGTGATTTGAAAAAAAAATCATATTATGTAAAATAATTCAGGATTATTGTATTACCTACCCAATTTTGGTATATGAGTTATTTCGTGTGTAGGGTTATCTTTAAGGGTAATATGTTATCATAATAACTGAGAACAAAATGTAGTACTTTGGGGATAAAAGACCTTATGAATATGTAAAGTAACAAAGTTTTAGTAAGATTGGATAGAAATTTTACCAAAATGTCAATGGCAGGATTCTTGATACATTTTTTCCTATTTTGAGATATGTTAATTTTTGCTGGGGCATCTTTTTTGATAGTTTTAACTTATTTTTTTTAAAAAACAGGTGATAATTGATGTAATTATACTTCACATACATTAACAGATAATCATGGGATGATTGAAAATAGCAAAAATGATAGAGAAATTTTTTGAAGCAATAAAGGATTCATAGCAAATGAAACTTTTAAGGCTTTAACCAATAACCCTTTAGAATGCAAATGACATCATCAATTGTATGGTTGGTTGATTTCTGATGTCACATGAAATCCCCTATCTGTGAAAGGCTATGGATTGTGACAGTAAAACCAGTCATGTATAAAAATGTTCTCAAATCAAAGCCTGAAATTCCATTTTTTTTTTTTTTGGTGGCTCACTATAGTATAAAGTACAGTACATAAAATTGAAGAGAACAGTATTATTGACTAGCATAATACATTGCATGATACTTAGTATACTTTAAAGACTACATAAAATTAAATCTTTTTGAATCATATGATGCTGGGGCTGAGGATAAGTTCAGAGAGGATCAGTGCTTTGCAGAAATGGCATCTGGAGTCTATATAAGGCCTTTGGTTCTTGTATTTAAATTTTGTCAACTATAAGAGCAAGTCACTTCGCCTGTTTTGGTCTCTAGTTTTGGTATGATAGATATTATTATCCATCATTTCTGAGGATAATACTGGAGGGTAGTGGTGAAGATTAGGCTGGAAACATTGGCTAATTTAATATTGGGTTATTTATTATTTCTGTATTTTAAATGTTACAACTTTATAGTAGAATTAACAGTACTATGGAAAGCACAGAAATTCATTCCAGAAAGTAGAAAAGGTTTTTAATCTTGAATACCAAGCTAAGGAAGCGGGGAGCAACTGGAGGGTTCAATATGCTATTGGAGGTAGATTAATTCGGTGGAGGTGGAAGGATGAATTTGAGGTGGAGAGACCAGGGACAGAGAGACCACTCTGTAGGTGTTTTGGTATTGAGGGGGAAAGGATGAGGAGATGAGGGCTTGGACCAGAGTATTACTTGTAAGAAAAGGAAGGAAGGAGAAGAAATATATGAATTTGGGAGAAGGGTTGGCAAACTACAGTGGTAGGGCCAAATTCAGTCTATTGATTATTTTTCTAAATAAAGTATTATTGGAATACAGTCACATCCACTTGTTCCATGTTATCTGTGGCTGCTTTCAAAATACAATTGCAGGGTCAAACAGTTTTGATGGAAACCTTATGGCCCACAAAACTGAAAATATTTATTATCTGTCCCTTTTAGAGAAAAAGTTTGCCAGTCCTTAATTTAAGAGAAGGATTTTTTAAAGGGACTAGATGAGAGGAACCTGGGTGGCTTAGTCGGTTAAGCATCCAACTCTTGATTTCAGCTCAGGTCTTGATCTCAGGGTCCTGAGTTCAAGCCCCGCATTGGGCTCCATGCCTGGTGTGGAGCCTACTTAAAAAAAAAAAATTAAAGGGCGCCTGGGTGGCTCAGTCATTAAGCGTCTGCCTTTGGCTCAGGTCATGGTCCCAGGGTCCTGGGATCGAGCCCCACATTGGGCTCCCTGCTCCGTGGGAAGCCTGCTTCTCTCTCTCCCACTCTCCCTGCTTGTGTTCCCTCTCTCGCTGTCTCTGTCTGTCAAATAAATAAAATCTTTAAAAAAAAAAATAAAAAAAAGAAATTAAAAAAATAATAAAGGGACTAGATGATTGATGACATAGGGACAAATTAAAGAGATATGGAAGACCAAAGAAAAATAGTAATCATTTAAATTAGCTTGTTTATATGCACATAATGCTTCTAAAGTTCTTGGGGAAAGCTAAATGTCATTAAAGTGTATGTGTGTGTGTGTGTGTGTGTGGATGTATATATATAACAATATAATCTTGATAACCATATATAACAATATATGATCTTGAACTAACTAGGTAGAGTAGAAAAATTAATATTCAAGTTATATGGATAATAGTACAAATTTGCTTTCATTGACTTCTCAGAATCATCTGAGAAGGGATAGAAATCATGAATAGAACATCAGAGTTGAGTACAGACTGGGACAAATACCATATTTTCAGTTGAAAGAGAGAAAAAGAGGATGAGATGTCTGTACAAGGGATACTCTTGGAGAAAGTTTTCCCATTTTTTACTATGGACATTGAAGTGAGACAGAGAATCTAGGTAGCAAATAATTTCAAATTTTTATCTGCATTATGTGAAGTAAGGGTAGGGATAGGAAAGATAGACCGAGAAAAACAATTAAAACTTGATATGCAGAAAACACCTAGATTTAAAAAAGAAAATACTATAATAATATAATGTGCACTAGGCACATTACTATAGGTTAGACATTGTGTCGCTCATTCTGTAATCTTATTTAATTCTTAATATGATAAGGCTGTTATTATTCTTCATTACAGATAGGGTTTTATTACCTGCTCACAGTCTATAAGTCAGTAAATGGAAGAGCCATGATTTTTAACCCATTATTTCAAAAGCCCGTGCTCTATTCAAAGTCATTCATAATGCTAGATGGGTCTAATTTAATCACTTTAAGGGGCCATAAATAAAGTGAATTTCTGCTTTTAATCTCTTTTGGTCACTACCATATATCAACTAGTGTTTGTGTAAGAATCCAATCTATTAGAGAAAACATAAATTTACATAACACAGTGTCATATAATAAAATTAAATATTGCCAGTGGTACATATATTGGATTAATTGAAGTATTAGGAAGACTTTATTCTGTTAAGCAGTTTAAAAGTCCTTTGCAAACTTGTCAGGTGCCTGTTTCTTCTCATACCCAGAGACATTTTTTATTCAACATTTGTAAATGGCTATCTATTCCATATGAGTGAAGTGCAAAGGTTATAAATTTTCCCATAAATAAAATTAGCTGATGAAGGATGCGTATCTCTTCTGTTCTCTTTACTTGAAGATAGCTCTATACTCAGATTCTTATATTGAAGTCATTTTCCCTCCCATCAAACTAGGTACTCAAAGATCTAATAAGTGTGACATCAACAATTACTTCTTGCTAACAACCCTTGTAATTTAACCCCTTCAGGTGAGCAGGCTGATTGATGAATTGCAGACAGCTATCAAAAGTAACAGAGGTCATCTCTCTAAACTTGGCCCCCAATTACAGGCTGAGCAGGAGCAATTCTCCTCTTATGTCTACCAACACATTAAAAGCCTTCCAGCAAACACTCTTATCCCAGGAGACCTGCAGCTCAAGGTGGGTGTCATTCTGCAACCCTCACTGGGTTCAGCTAGAGATGAAAACACTCTGCTCCATTTGAAGACCCTTCTAACAATGCCACTCAGCTTGAATTTCTTTTAATGTTGTCTTTCTCAAACCAGAGTTTGGCTTACAAGTGCTGATACTACCATTCAGGGAGTATGCTTTAAAAGAAGAAACCTAGAGGCATTTGAAAAGTGGATTTATAAACTTTAACTGTTTTCAACTCAGAAAAGTAATTTTAATGAAGATATTTAATCATGTGAACATTGCATACTTTTCCAAGAAACGTATATTTTTAACAAGAGTCACCCGGTATTTCAGTTTAAAAAAAATAACTTATTTAGAGAAATGGGAAAGGCTTTAATAATTGACAGACAGTGGCAACAGGAATTAGAGGTGAAAGGCCAGGTGACTGACTGATGTTCAAACTACATTTCCAAGGAAAAGGATCTGTATTGGATAAGTGTGACACATATCTGAGTTCACTTGGTAAAATCAATACTTAAGAATATACTGGGAAAAAAAGGTGAATTGGTTATTTGTCGGGACAAGGTGGCTAAATGTCCTAGGCTACTTTTGCTGTTGCATCTCTGGAAGAGAAAAAAAGTGACTCATACTTGGTTAAAGTGGATTAAGTACTGAAAGTTACGGAATTTAAATACTTTTGTTTATCGTAATCGAGTATCCATGTTAAGTCTGTCAAGTTAATGTTGTTCTAATAATTTCACATCCCACATTTCGAGAGGAAAAAAATTGAATTACTCAATGGATGGCCTTTTTTCCATTGAAGGAACAAACTATTACAACTCATCATTTTCTTTTGATTATATTTATATTTTTGAATGTGATAACATTCAAAGTAATTATATTTTGATCAGTCTTTATTTCTATAATTCCTCTTTCTTAATATTCAGTTTTAGTCTACAAATATAAACTTTATATTGTAATTATGAACATCATATTTTTTATCTATAATTCTTTAAAATGACATTCCCATGTTTGCATTTGGAATGAGAATACTACCATGCAAAAATTGACCTTTGGGGAAATATAATTCCACAATAAACATGATAACTTATTTTCCATAGTCTGCTAGTCAGCCAAAGGTTTAGGAAGTGGTGTTCAAGACATCAAGGTCAAGGGCTCTGATCATCCAGTAGCATTTTTCTTTTCCGGATTTCTGACTTGGTTACAGATCTATTCCAACATTTTGCAAAGTACTTGCTATTGATTAAGAGAGGAGCTAGGTGAGGGAGCATGTTTGCCTTAATACCATTTATCCATTCATTTGTATCAGCAACCATCATATGTCCTGGAAAAAAGAAAAGTTTTTTTTTTCTCACAAGTTTGTTGCATATTTCTGAGTAATTTTTATCACATGTTCATATTAGCACATGGGCTTGATAGCAAATATTTAACTTTAGGATCTGAGTTACTACTCTCATATATTTCTTTTTTAATATGCTTCATAATTCTTTCCATACTAGCAAACAGAAGAGGAAATATATATATGCAAAGAAGCCATCTTCTTGTGTTTGTTTAGACTCTCTTTACTGTCCAATATAGTAGCCCCTAACCACATGTAACTATTTAAATTTAAATTAATAAAAACTAATTAAAATGAAAAATCCAGTGCCTCCATTCATATGCCCATGACTTTCCTGATTGTAGCACTGAAAACCTCACATCCAGGAAATCTCTCAGTCCCAGGCAAAACAGAATGGTTAGTCACCCTAGTCTTATCTGAGTTCCCTCTCCCTACTCCCAAGACATCCTCCGTCTTTATCATTCTTTTCCCATGAAGTACTCAGCTTCTCTCCTTTCTCCCAGTTTTCCCCTTTGGAACATCCAATTTCTCTCAGGCAATAAATTCCTTTTCTCATATTCCAAGAAACCTGGACATCAGCCCCATCAGGCTTTAGCATAGACCACTGGTCTTTCAATCCTGGCTGCCATATTAGAATCATCTGGAGACCTTTTAAAAAACAACTGAGGGTTGCTGGAGTGGAGGGGGGTGGGAGAGTTGGGGTGGCTGGGTGATGGACATTGGGGAGGGTATGTGTTGTAATGAGCATTGGGTATTCTATAAGACTGATGAATCATAGACCTGTACCCCTGAAACAAATAATACATTGTATGTTAATAAAAAAGAAATCAAGTGTTTGAAAAAAAAAAACAAAAAAAACCCCAAAAATATCAGTGCCCCCACCTCCAGAGGTTGTTTTTTTTCTCCTTTCCTTTTTTTAAAGATTTATTTATTTTTATTTTAGAGAGATAGTAGAGAGAGAGCATGCAAGCAGGGGTAGGGGAAGGGTGTAGGGAGAGGGAGAGAGAGAATCTCAAGCAGATTTCCTGCTGAGTGCAGAGCCAATGTAGGACTTGATCTCACGACCCTGAGATCGTGACCTGAGCCTAACACTCAACCAACTGAGCCACCCAGGCATCCCCAGAGGTTTTGATTTAATGAGTTGTTAAGCTGAATCTTGCTTCTACTGGTTGAGACTGCTGATGGTTAAACTTTCAGGAATTTTGTAAGCCAGTTGTTAAATACAGCCATAATTAAAAATTATATAAACTTAAAATTAAGTAGGTCACATTAAAATCAAAGGTAATAGTCTTCACTTCCTAATTATTTTATTACGTTTTACTGTTACCTATTCTCCTTGAAGTCATTTATGCCTATCATGTTTGTTTCATAGAAACACTATATGATGGTGTGCTACTGTGCATCTCTTCCAAAGTTTGTATTCAGTGATGGCTTGTAGTAACTTGAACTTGTTGGGAATACATGTTTGGAATGATGGAAAAGAAACTGAGATCTGTAATTTTCTAAACCAGTTCTTATGTCTGAAATAGCCAGATAGTAGTGATAAAAACGGACTAGCAAAGCGTATTGCAAATATTCAGAATTGCAAATTTTAGAATTGAGACCTTTTTCTGTACTTCCTCCTCGGTGGGGGAGAACTTGCTAATTCCAGCTGAAGAGATACTGAGCAAAGGCCACAGCATGCCATCCTTTGTTAATTCCAGAATCAGTTTGTATCTGTTGTCTGGCCAAACTCTAGTTTCCCATGGGGTGTGGGTGAGCTGCCCTTCCTTGAAGCAACATCTCCAACGCAGTTACCTCTGACTTACTGTGGCCAAGACCATATCTTCTGTCGTTATGAACAACTTTATCCCCCCTTACAGTATGTCCTATGTAGAGTATTAGATGATACATCAATAAAATGTTTTCTATTTATAACTCAAAGGCACGGCTCTAGTAAAATTTATTTTTCCCCTTTTCTATCCATTTTGATCTTAGAAAAGTGCCTGATTAATAAAATAAATTGGGATGATCATCTTTCTAATTTTCTGTTTGATGATATTGATATTCACTCTGTTGAATATGTATGTATATGTATATTACACATCTATGTTTATATACATATGCACATATGTGTGTGTGTGTGTTTGTGTATATATATATATACACACATATCCATGGCTCAGCTTTAAGAGCCAAAATAATGGATGGTGTTGTCATCATCTTCTAGAGCAGTGGCTCTCAACTATGGGCTGAAGGCCAGGTATGATTCAAAATCATGGTTGTCTTCTCCTCTTCACTGAGGTTCTCATCCTCATTGTATCTTTCATTGATAACTTAGAAATAGGAGCTTTTGGTTAGGCGACCAGTAGGTCGCCTCTCAAAAGGACATACTCTGTATTCCATATAGCCTCAGTCCCATTTGTGCAATTACATGGCATGATACAGTACTGAGTTTAAATGGACATATAAAACAAAAGGACTGAGAACAACCTAAATGTCCATCCCTGGTATGGGAAAATTTCCTGTAAAAAAATTGAAAACACAACAATATTAGGGGAATTTTAAGAAAAAGTTATGTCACTCATAATCACGTTATTTATTATATGACCATTCTCACTTTTGCATATCATTTCCATATGCATTCATTTGCTCTATGTAGTCATAACCACAGTGTGCATTTTTTTTTTTTTTTTTGTATTCTGGTACACTCTCTTGCCTTCACATCATAGGACCTTTTTGGTTGATGAAATCTTATTGTTTTTAGCTTTAGTATTCACACTCAGTGTGCACCATAATTTATGAAGTCCTTCAGGTTTTTGGAGTTATTGCTTACTAATCCAAACCTTCACTTACCTTACATCCTCTGTCAATACTACACCCCCCCCCCCAGCCACTTTGAGAACATCTGCTATAGCCATGGCTCAATGACTTCTGCTTTTCCAGTCCTGTTCTTTCTTGCAACTCCCCCTCTTCGTCCCCATGGAGATGCTGTCAGAAATGTTAGCGTTTCCCTGGGAGAGCAGGAAAGAAAGGACTGATAGGAAAGGGTATTAGCAAAGCTTTAAGGGATGGTGGGTGGAAAAACTAGAAGGAAGTTGGGTGATTGTGACAGAGAATTGATGAACAAGAATGTGGGATGTATGAGTGGGTGGGAGACAGCACAGGGGAAACGAGGGGAAGATGGGTACAGGGAAGTCTTTTCACTAGAATTAGTGCTTTTCACACACAATTGGTCAATAATGCTCCGTGGGTTGCCTTCCATTTGCTGTCAGTGGAGGCAGATCCAGTTTCTGTGAGGTCTACAGCTTATATAATTTGGGGGGAGAGGAACCTATTTAAAATTAGGCCTGAAAGTGGATATTTATTTAGATTGAGAAAGTAAATCACAACAAATTAATGGAGGGTTGGAGATTTAGACCCTTTCTTTTGAGACTTTTTTTTAGTTTTTCTCAGAAGTACTTACATGGAAATACTCCTTAAATGCTAGCGAGTTGCTGGCTTCCCCTCCCTACTTACAATAATCTATAGCTCCCAGCAACTTCGATACTCTCAGGGCTGGAGCAAGTAAGGGTCCTGAAGCTTAATCGTCATTAACTTTACATGAATCCACTCTGGTTGTGAGCAAGGGAAATATGGTGGAATTTAGTAACCAAAACAAAAAAAAGATTGAGATGGCTGTGATTTGGAGATTTTTAGCCTTTCTATTTTTACGTTGTTTGCCCTATGTAGTCATAACCACAGTGTGCATTTTTGTTTTTGTTTTTGTTTTTTGGTTTGGTTATAGTGTTCTCTCACAGCATAAAGAAATTTAAGCTTTGTTAAAGGGATAATTCAGAGATTTATTTTTAAAAGAATATCTTTGTCCGACATCTAGTTCATCTTCTGGGTTGTATGGTATGCATCTAACAATTTGTATTCTGCCAGTGACAGAAAGACAAATTTCAGTGAAGAGTGCAGTAAATCCACACATTATCAAATACATACTGCCTGCAAGGCATTGTCCTAGGTACTATGGGAAGACGCAGAGAAGCCCAGAACACCCTCGTGGCCCATGTCCATGATTATTTTTGTACAGTTAGAGCCATGTGACACCTTTTGAAGACAGTGAAACTAAGGTGTGGATTTTCTCAGCTTTTTACCACAACTTTATCATTCTAATTCACGGGCTTGTTTATCTTTAGAAAATGGGATAATTTGATAACAGAAAAGATGCTAACTTTTATCTGCAATACCCTCCTAGCCTTCCCTATGCTTTGGATATCTGAATTTGGATTTAGGTATTTGAATTTGGACTTTCTCTACCAGTGGCACAAGAGCACCATGAATCCATTTGAGATTTATGTTCTATTTGGTGGTCATTTAAAAAGAAGTTTAAAGTTTTCTGACCGTATGTATTAATAGAAAATTCATTTAAATATTTAGGAATCAATGGAGCAATTAAATGAATAGAAGGAGACAGCTGAGGTTATCCATAAAAGAGTGGCAAGATAGGTTTTTTGAATGGCCTCATCACTGCATGTGCGTTATGTCTTACTTCCACTGCACAGCCCTTATTTTTGTCTTTCTGTTTAACCCACTTTTCCCAGATATGTATTTGTAATCCCTGAGCTGCTGTGTTATTTCACCTACATTATTTGAATAAACATTGGAAAAACAAATTCAGGATATGCGTTAAGTACAGATACTAAAACGTTCCAAGATGACACTCATTTTCAAAGGAATTATGATGAGAGTGGAAAAACTGGAATATTCAAGGTCATTGTTATGATTTTAAGAACATTCCTTAAATGTTGGGCAAAATATGATGGAGATTCTCAGTTTTTATATGTGGATTTTATCATGGTAGGCAAGTGTTGGACTGCTCATTTTAAAGGCAAAGAATCTTGAGATCCTATGAATGCCTTCCAACATCTCATGGGATAACTATTAGCAGTAGGCACGGAAACTGCTCATCTACCCTACTTTCCATTTTTAATTTCTTTGCTTGCTGGCTGGCTGGCTTCCTCTCTCTCTCTCTCTCTCTTCTCCCTCTCTTTCTCTCTTTTTTCTTTCATCTTTCTACTGTTGGGGGGAAATGCCAGTGTACTCACCTCAGCCTATTTCCTGACAGGCATTTGCAGCCAGGTGTAAATCTCTATGCACAGGAAGAAACAGTCTTCCCTTCCTAGACCCGCTGAAGAGAAAAACTGCGTCTGTATCAAAATCAGGGAAGAGCAATTGGTCAGGGTATCCGCTCCCATGCAGAGCTGGTTGTAATGAGACCAGCTTTCCTTGCACAGTCCTGACAGCCTTGAAGGTGCCCAGAGAATTGCCAGGTGGGCAGTCAGCAGGGAAAGTCCACAGGCCAGAGCTGGATTACTGTCCCAGCAGTTACCCAGACTAAATGCAACCACTGAACCTTACTGCTGTAGGCACGTGCGCTCTCTCTCAGGGAGATTGTCCTTCTCCATAGCAGTTAATTTGTTTTTACCTCTCAATTAGCTTTTTCACAGAGTGTTTGAGATGATCAAGTCGTTGAGATTCTCTTCCTACATATGCTCCCGTCCCCTGGATTACCCACTGACATCTATGTTAGCCCAACTCACCATGAATATTATCAAGTGTCAATTCATCATCTGAACATAGAAATGAATACAGATTTTCTAATAAGTGCAAATGAAGTGATACATTTACACCTACTTAAGATTCTACGTACAATTTCAATAATGTTTTATTATAAAAATGGATTACATATTAAAATAAAAATGGACTGCCATAGATGGCAAACTTTTGTATAGGTTTTAGTTACCCAGAGTACTTATTCATATTAAGGGGATAATTAAATTTATAGGCATATTTGATATATTCTAAAAAGACACTGAATAGCATTAAAAACATGTACTCTATCCAAAGATGAGAATATGATTTCTGAGGCTGAGAATTTGGGGAAGTCTGATGATTTAACTCATGTTTAATCTCTTTTTAAGATTTTATTTATTTATTTGAGAGAGAGAGAGAGAGAGCACGAGTGGGGTGAGTAGCAGAGGGAGAAGCAGGCTCTCTGCTGAGCAGGGAGCCTGATGCGGGATTTGATCCCAGGACTCCAGGATCATGATCTGAGCCAAAGGCAGACGCTTAACTGACTGAGCCACCCAGGCGCCCCTAAGTCATATTTAATCTTAAAATGTTCATTTCCCCTAGTGAAATAGAATTTGGGGGATGTGACTATGTTTTTCTCATCAAAAGGAAGTCCTTATTTTCTTTGAAAAGAAATATATTGATCTCAGGAGCTTCCAAAACCTTAATTTACCAAGCTCTGATATATAGTATATCATATTATACCCAACTACTGACAGGACCTGCATACCTGATACTTTAATCCCAATTAAATATAATTTTAGGCACTAAATTAATTTAGACAAAGTGAGATCCTTGTTTCGTTTCTTCTTGAAACATCCTCATGTAAAAAGGGCTTATTGAAATTACTTAGCTTAGGACATGACAGGCAAGCACATTTGCCTTGCCACTGTCATCTAGATAATTTTGAACATTTTCATATCTTGAACTTGGTGAGAATTGTAATTGGATACAAAGAAAATATTTTTGTAGACCATTCGCCTTGTTTTGGAAATTTTATTTTGCCAATAGACACAGAAAAATGGGATGGGAGAGAAGCTCTTTAAAGGAAATATTATAACAAAACAATGAAATGTGACTTTATTTTTTTAAAAAGATTTATTTATTTATTTTAGAGTGGGGGAGGGCCAGAGGGAGAGGAAGAGAGAATCTCAAGCAGACTCCATGCTAAGTGGGGAGCCCTGTGCAGGGCTCTATCCCACAACCCTGAGATCATGACCTGAGCTGAAATCAAGAGTGGCTGCTCAACTGACTGAGCCAGCCAGGTTCCTCTGAAATATGACTTTAAATGCTTAAAGGCAGGGGAATGCAGTCCTGCTCCTAGTTTAACTGTGGAGCCTATCCTGGCCATTTTGCAGGCCTCTCCATCCTCAGCCTCTGTTGGTTTTCATCCACCCCCACCCCCTGAATCCACAATTTAGACTGTCAGGTGCCCCATGTTCTCATTTACCACCTTTTTTCAAGATTTACTCTTTTGAAAAGGGCATGCCATACTTTCTTTCAAGCTAAGATAGTTTACAAAAAAAAATCTTTCTTAGATTAAAATTCTTTTTTGGAATCTACTATATAAATGAAAGTAGGATCTACCCTATTTAAAACCAGGATGGTGGCTGCCCCAATAGACTCACTCATCAGGTTTGTTCTCCCACATAGGACCACAGACCTCCATTCTTGCCCTCCATCTCCCAGCCCCACCCCAAGCCTATTGAGGGATTCCAGAGAGCCGAGATTGAAAATCACAGCCTCAAAGGATCAGTAACCTATAAGGCTGAATATCATTTCCTCTGTGGTATTTTAATTATGACAAAGGAGTAAATCTCTAAGTGGCATTTCAAGTATTGACAAGTTGGTGGGAGAGATATTTTTGGGATCAGAGTCTTTTGGCTCTCACGTGAAATCCTACCCTGTAGGCAGTCACCCAATTTATTTCTGCTAAATGGTGAGCTCTGCTTCAACTTAGAGAGGAAATTTAAAGGGTCTCTTTTAAAATAAATTTTTTTCTTAGGTATCCCTTTAATGGGCTTTTAAATATTATTTGTCTTTTGGTCCAGATACCATTTAGATTGATAAAGTTTAACAACTATATAATTTGTTTTCACTTAAGTTTATTTTCATTTCCTGGGACAAAACATACTGGCTCCTTACCTGTTAAACACTAGTTAAAGATATCTGTTAGGCACTAAAACACTTTTTTGTGTATGTAGTATAAACATACTAATTCATTATTAAGTTTTCATTGCCTGAATCCCATAATTTTCATATTTGCTTTGTGGTTATCACTTTATCTGAATATTTAAGTTAGACATGTTTACTGTTTGATTTATAATATACATTTGAGAAAATATAGAAAACGTGAATATTCTAAAAATTATCTTGCAAGTCTATAAACATGAAAAACGTAACAGTACATTTATTTGATTTAATGTACACATAATGTTAATTCAGCTAGAGTTGATTTTCTATCTCCAAACGTGATTTTGAATTCTGATTGGATACAGATTTTTTTCATGGCTAATTAGCGTCTCACATAAGACAGATATTTCATTTTAATTTTCATGTTCTTTGACTTAGGTTAAAAAAACCTCTTACTGTAAAATACTTTTCTGTGCCCTTAAAATTTCATATTAAGTTTCATCTTATGATAGTCTCTAATACTAGATATAAGAGTGAACTTGGATGTTTGTAATTAAAAACACCATAGGATTTGATTTCTGAGGATCTCCTTACCCCTTATGAGCAGATTTGCCCCGGGGCGAGTCATTTAACCTTTGTGAGACATCCCTGTAAAATGTGGTTGCTTTGAGTATTGAGTGATTTCACGTGTGTGACTGTGCACCCTGCACTCTGGACCGCCAGGCGTGTGTGCAGGGGAGGCTGCCACAGTGCCAGAATCCCCTCTTTAAGACTGAGATACCCACCCCTCAGCTGCCATAGCTATATCCTTATTGGGCAGTTGCCCTCCGGGTAAAGGACCTGCGTTTCCCAAGACTAGGCCCAACATCCTGAGGGCAGGCTGCCGCCAACATCTGGTTCCCACACAGTGCAAAGGCGGGGCTCCCTTGCCTCAGTTCTGGAACTCTGAAGGGCCGGCCGTTCCAACCCTAGGGCTCCCACCAGAGGCCTCCGTTGCAACTACATCCAGTTCACCTTCATCTACCCACTCCCGCTTTCCTCACTCCCTCAGCGGTGTCGCCCTGGAGAAGGCTCCTCGGCACACTTCCTGTGAGTAAATCTTGGCCTCAGAGTCTGCATTCTGGGGATCACAATCCAAAACAATGTGTAAGTTAACCTTGTTTCAACATATTTAATTATATCCGCCTGAAATATACCAAGTACTTTTGCGTGGCTATTTTATATTCCTGTTCTTCCCTGGCCCTCTGGTAGTAAATCCTGTTACCGTACAGCCTCCCAACTTTTGGCAACACACTGCAGTGTCATTTTCTTCTTACTGCCTCTTGACAGCACTGTACCCATGACAGCATAGGGATTTTGAAGCTTTGGTATTTGGCCTTCTACTCACACACAGAAGAGCTTCCTGGGTGGTCTGCCCAGCGGTTATGGACAGTCTGGGAACCTGCTGTTGCTCCACAGCTCTTAACCAGACCTATAGTATTAGAGGCTGGATAATGGCACTGAACTAGACCTTATACAAGTCCTTAAATAGATATGATGGATGATGCCGGGCAAACCTGTCAAAGAACCACATTAGGTCAAAACGCATTCAGGTCATCTTTCCCCATAAGGTTTAAGTTTTGGTCACTGTATATACAAATAAAATTCCTTTAGTACTTCATTGGTATTTTTCTGCCTTCACAAATACTGCATATGAACAGTTATATTTAATTTGATTTATTTATACCCATACACACAGACAACATATTTCAGAAATACTAGCCTAGCTACAAATTTTATTTCCCAACCCTGCTAATACACAAATAAGCAAGTAAAATTACTCAGGAATGAACAATAGAAATGGACCATTTCTCACCATGTTCACTGTTACTACTCTGATTTGAGCCACCATCATCCACTCTTTAGATTGCTCTTACTCCCTGCAGTATATACTCTCTGCCCAGCAGCCACAATAATCCTTTTAAGTTAGATCCTGTTTTTGCTCTGCAAAGATTCCCCATTTCCCTGTCAATCCCTAATCTTCTGACTTCATGTTACTTACTCTCCATCTCCCTCTACCACCCTTAGTCTTCTTGCAGTTCTTAGAACATACTGGCCACATCCCTGCCTTAGTTTCTTTGCTCAAGGATCTCCCTCTGCCTGTAATTCTCTTCTCCCAGCCTATCTGCTTGGTTAACTCACCCTGCCAAGTCCAATCTTTCCTCTCTTGAAGGCCTGTTCTGGTCACCCGCTTCATATGGTGTTTACCATACCCATCACACTCCCTGATCCCAGACCCTATATCCCCTGCCCTTTTTTAGATAGCACTTACCACCTTCTAACAATCTCAGGGGTGCATGTACCATGACCCTAATGAAACTTAAGCTTCAGGGTTCCTTCCCTGCATAGGCCCCTTCCAAAACCCTGGGAGAAACACCCCAATGGGTGTACATGGCCAAGTGTTCCTGTAAAATTTGCAAATATATCTTAACTGTAATTGGTTGAGACCATTGTCTGTTTCTACTCCAGCTTCCTCTCCTGTCAAGTTTTCCCTTGTACCAACTGGTGTTGAAGTGGCTGCAAGCATTTTTGAGGTCTGGCAGGGGGATATTGAGTTGGGGATACATTTAGTTTGGGTATAGTGGAATGTAATTAGTGTTTTGCAGTCACTTCCCTGTACATATGGTTCAGTTAGTGCTAGCTGTTCTGATGTGGAAAGAGCTTCCAGGAAGATGGCTACTACCTGCTGGCCACAGAGTGTATTGCTTTCTGACTATGGACTAGGGTGCTTGGCATCAAAAGTATATAGGTGGTGGAGGAAAAACATGGTGTGAAAATAATAAAGCCAACTATTTGTGGAAATTCTTCCACATTTTACAGCTCACATTTTAAAGAAAACTGATTAAGGTTTCCCCAAATTTGACGTCAATCCTAAATATTTTTGTGAAATGGCCAACAAAGTTGTGAAGCTGAGAGAGATTTTTCTTTTTTAAACAACTTTTTTAGATTTTATTTATTTATTTGAGCTCGATCCCATGACCACGAGATCACAACTTGAGCCAAAACCAAGAGTCAGGAGTTTAACTGCCTGAGCCACCCAGGTGCCCCCCCCTTTTTTTTAAAAATTTTTTTTTAGACTTTATTTATTTGAGAGAGAGAGAGAGAGAAAGAGAGTGGGAAGGAGAGGGAGAGAGAATCCAAAGCACACTCTGCAATGAGCATAGAGCCTGATGGAAAGAGATTTTTCTAATCAATAAAAAAAAATTTTTGATTAACCGTGCTAGAGGGAAGAATTATCTTTCTAGTCTCCTTATAGAAAATGTTACCAAATTACCACATGAAAAGGTGATCAAAGACAATTCAGCCAAAATATGTGTGTTGGATAGTTAATTAATGAAAATATTTTGTAATATTTTTGCTATGTGTGAGCTTTTTAATGTGTGTAAATTGTGATTTCTTTTCTCACTTTAAATGAATATTTTGTATATAGTTTTACACTTGTAATTTTGCATTCTTTTTGTTAAAGAAGGCCCACCAAATTCTATTAAAGTCTACCAAACTTATATAGTTTGATGGTCTTTCTTTAACAAAAAAAATTAACAATTAGCACTTACAAGACCTGGATGTACCCTGACTATGCTATATAATTTACTTACATGTTCTGTTGCTCAAAAGCAGGAATCTTAGCTCATTGGTGTTTCTTAAGCACCTGAGCAGTGCTTGGCACATGATGGGCACTCAGTAAATATTTGTTGAGTGAATCAATCAACAACATTACAATAAAACATTGGTATTAATCTAATTTAATCCTGCTTAAGAAAAGTCAATATTGACATGAAGGAGAGTAAAAAGACTGTAGTTCATGGAAAACACTCCTTAAAGCTTTTTACTTGTTGTAACTAATCATAGAGGTAAATTCTTATTCATAGGTATTTTTTTCACTAGTCATTAGCTACCATGTTTTTAAGAGGATTTGGATCACTTTTTTTTAAAGGTTCTATTATCTTATTCCTTAGGACCCAAGACTAGTCTCAGTTAGTTTTTTCCATCATCCCACTCCAAGGATAAGAATATAATTCTAGAGCTGTAGGGAGGTGAGGCCATGCAGAGAGCCACTGGGAAGCCAATACAGCAGTCGTTTTTCTTAAGCCAAGGATCAGGCAGCAGGAAAATAAAAGTAGACTATTTTTTAATTTTTCTATATCTAGTCAATCACAGAAACTCTGTTTAGAGAGTAATCTTTGTTTAGACATTGGACAGTAGAAGTAAAAATACTTCTCATGCAAAGGAAGAAAAAAATAAATACTTGGATTTTAGAAAAATGAGCATAGTAATGAAGACCCTAAAAATGAGAGGTGGGCCTTAAAAGTAGCATCTCATAGCATTTCATCTTAGGGAATTTTTATTTTTGTAAAAATACAGAAAACAATACATTATACAAATGACTACTGGAGGGCAACCTTCTTTCACTTAAACACCTAAACTTTTACTTAAACTCTAAAACACATGTATATTTTTAAATGCCCTTATAGGGATTTTTGGAGACCAGAGCCTTGTTTGCTTGCTTGTTTGTTTTTGAGAACACTTCTGGATATAGAAGGGCAGACTTCTTACTGGTAGTGAAGGAAGCAGTATGCTAATGAAGGTCTTAGATTTTGGCCAACTCCTCTTTGCTTTCTCAGTTTGGCAGTGAGCACTCACACTGCTCTTTTCTAGAACATAATTTTCTGCACTCTGATTCCACATCTAGCAAGTCTTGACAAAGGAACATCAGTAAGTTCCCCAAACTGAGCTTTGGTCAACGCTAACTTTGCAGAATGCGCAACACCCAGAATTGTGACCATCCTTACCAAATGTCCCTGTTGTTTAAGAGCTCTTGTTCCAGGTGAGGGCTCTGAAGAGATTGTTGGGAGAGTAAGATTCTCCACCCACATTATTTCCCATGGGTTTTCAGGCAACCCTGGGTTGGGTTTATAAAGTTCCTTGCAAAAGTAGACGGATTTCTTGCTCAGAATTGTATATGTACTCAGAAAAGAAGTTTTAAAAAAATCCTGGTTAACAAAAGATGCTATAGGGTAGAGAATATCAACGTACCAAGGCTGATAGCTGTACTATCTCCGCGGACTATCAGCACGATAAAAAGCACTGAGTAGAAAAACACCTACAATTCTTGAACATTATTACTCTTTTTTAAAAATCTTTCTTTCTTTCTTTCTTTCTTTCTTTCTTTCTTTCTTTCTTTCTTTCTTTCTTTCTTTCTTTCTTTCTTTCTTTCTTTCTTTTCTTTCTTTTTTTTTTTTTTCTAAAACCTAAGGAAGTGCTATTGAAGCACATTATTTCCCAAGCTAGGTTAGGACTAATTAAATAACTCTCAAAACTCTCTCAAAAGTAAAACAGATGGTTTTCTTTCTTTTTAAATAAGGTATTTTCCTAAATTATCTTCTCTGGAAATAGTACTAGAGAGAAATACAATGCTCTGATGTGATAGGTGTATCAGAAAGGGAAGAAAAGAACTTTTGAGAAAAAATAAAATAAGCAAGGATTTAAATTATTCATCAGGCCTCTCTTGGCCTGCTTCTATTCTTAAGAGCCTGGTGAATGGAATGGCACACCCCACATGCGTCCACAACATGGTTAGGGGATGGTGTTCACTGCGAATCCCTCCTTCTGGACGGTTTGTTTGGATACTTTGGACCAGAATGCTTGCTAGCATTTTTTTTTCTCAGCAAGTGTTGCATAATGCAATGTTAAGAATTTTATCTCTGTTCTCAACAACTTGTTGCATATGTGCACTTAAAATGGATGGCTTCATTGTACTGTTATGCAATAAATCTCTCATGTTGAATTTCCTTTTAGTGAGTCAGAAGATGAGCTGAACACTGATATATTTTATCATTTTTATTTTTTAAAGGTTTTATTTTTAAGTAATCTCTACACCCGACATGGGGCTTGAACTCACAACCCTGAAATCACGAGTTGCATGCTCTGCTGAGTCAACCCATGAACACTGATATGTTTTAAATATAAATCAAAGATTCCTCATGTAATTCATGGCTTTATATGTTTCAAGAAGAATGAAATGAACTAGCTAATTGTTCGCTAACTGACCTTTCTTTGGTGCTTGTTCCATTTAAGCATCCAATGCAGTTAGTGATTTTTCCTTTAACGTCCACGTTTTCTTCTATTTTAAAGTTGTAGGGAATGCCAGTCAGGTTAAAGACACTGAAACTGAAAGGAGAAACAAGAGACTTTCTTATACTATTCTAGTCCTGTTGATTTTCATTGCCCATTACTTGCACATGTTCATAGAGGCAGGCCTTGCTTTGCACAGTTCCCACATGCATGACTTTCAGTTGACACCATACTGTGCGAAGCCAGGACTGCTTGCCTTTATATATGCGTGTATAAACATATGTACAAATGTGTAGGTGCATGTATTTATTTTTAATTTTGAATGCGCTTATTTTTCAGATATTTGAAAATGGTAAAGATACTGGAGAGATCTCTGTTTGCATCAGCATAAAAGACCTGGAGTCTAATAGCCCAACTCAAACTGGTGATATGATGGAAAAAGTGAGTTTACAGAGTGTTTATTTATGGCGGGAAATGTCCCTCGAGTTACTTGTAGTTAATTTAGACAATTACATCTGTAAAGTTGTTTTGAGAAGATTAATCATTTGCTTCTCTGTAAAGATTGATAGTTCAAGCTTGACTTTTGAATTTCTTAGGCTCTCAGCTTTAGAAGAGTATTAACTCTTGGCCTCATCCTTAACAGTGTCTTAACCTTCATTATGCCTGTATTTGGAAATCTGTCTACACTGGACTCTGGGATTGCCCTCTTGTTTACACTTCAAAAAGAAGTGACATGATATTCAGTGGAGGGTATGTTCTGGGTTGGGGGTATTTCTAAGCCCTAGACACTGAACAACTAGCATATAGCCTTAGTCGTCTCCTGTGCTCATTGCAGGCACATCCAGATGGTCTATCTTAGGCACTCTTACCTTTGCTTATTTTCCAGACAATTGGGATGTTTCTCAGGCAGAACCAACATGTTCAGGGTCTTTATTTTGGGTCTTTGTCTTGCATAAAAGGACAATGAATGCCCTGTTGTTTACAAATTGGGGTTATGCACTCGAGCATACACCAGTGTTTCGGGCTCTGTTCCTTGGCCTTTGTTCAGAGACTTGCTCCTTTTTTTATCCCCCTTCAGTTTAGCACCCTCAGACTTACCTCTTCCTGGTGGTATCCATTACCTGGCCTTCGCAGTTACACAGAGTTAGGAGAGTACAACACAAGAGTTGTATAGAATTAGGCGATTTTCATCTGATCTGATCATTGGCTGGGCCCAGGAGAGATAGGAAATGCTACCTTGATTGATTAGAGAGAGAAGGATCAAGAGCCTTGGTTGGTTTCTTTTTACTATCATATCCCTGACTATATGAATCACCATGGTATAAAAGCCGTCCTAGAATTCTCTACCTGTTTTCCCTCTTACTTGCCTTAAAATATTTTACTTTTTGGTGTACATTAAAATTAAAGACAGCATTTATTTTATCTTATACAGGCAGGTATTATTTTGTAGAAAGTTCTTGTGTTGGCTGATGGCATGCTGTAATTGATCTATGCTTTGCTTTTATATGCAAGTAGATCTGGGGGAAAACTTGAATTAGGGGCACTATAAAGCTCTCTGTTAGGGAGATTCCCTTGTGATACCCAAGGATGACTGTTCCTTTGGTGCTCACTTGTCTCAATTATTAACCCAAGATGTTTCACACTCTTCTCAGGTCCCTGAACAAATTCTTATCCTATAAAGGCCTGGTGATTATAGCTTTAGAGATAAATGGGTGAAAATTATCACAACTTTTGGTTGCCATAGGCTAGCCCTAACCATGACCTAGAGATGAAAGGCACCAAGGCCCTTACCTCCTGTTGGCTGTTGAATGCGCATCTTTGAACACCTAAAATGCAGTCTTTCACCAAGTTGAAAAAATAGAGATTGCAATGCTACTCCTGTGAAAATGAATTTGGTTAAGTGGTCAGGTGTTCATATCCTATTCTTTGTGTACACATTTCTTTCTTGGATCAGGCTTTAAATCTTTTATATCTTTCCCCTTTACAAAAAAAAAAAAAAAAAAGGTGATGCCTGGAAAACAGAATCACTGTGATTTAAAAGATGATCACCATTACATGTTTTCTGAAATAATAGCAGACCAACAAAAAATAAGCTCAAGGGCTGAGATCACACAGAAATAAACATGAAGCTTTGTAAAAACAGTCTTATAGAATTCAAACTATGTTTGTGGTTCCAATGAACCAAACCAAAAACAATGCAGATTTTTAACTGCTCTAGCACCTTGTTTATTATACTCCCAAGGAGAATAGTAATCATTATTTTTAATTCAAAGGACTTGGTTAGGCAGGATGAGAAGTATTAACTTTAATGAGATGAAAAATGTGTCATTGTTTTCAGCCTTTCTGATGCGTAAGGGTAAAAATCTGGTCAACACAGAGGTGAGGAAAACAATGCAGAGCTGATGAAGTCAGAGATATGGCTATTTATCTCCAGTTACAACAAAGCTTAAATCTTAGGTGTTCTGTAAATATAGTTGCTGGTCAAAGAAAATCTTTCACCCAGACAAGAGTTTATAGCCAATAGGTGAGGAAACTGAGATATATGACAAGATCGTGACTTTGTCTTCTTTCCTCTGAGCTTCGGCATTTAGCTTCTCAATATGTCTTCAATGGGAATTAATAGAAGGAGCAAAAAAAGCATCCTGTACAGCAGCTGGACAAGAAAAGGCCACAAATGTACCCGCATCCCTGCCGAGATTACAGAGTAACAAGAAATTGAGAGACACAAGAACTGACAAGGGAGAGAGGACAGAAGCCTGGGGGGGGTGCGGGGGGGTGAACAGAGTGGTGGATAGTGTGGGGTGCCGAGCAGGAAAGAGCAGAGGCCTAAACATTCAAACAAAGTTGATGGATAAGGAAAAATGTCCTCTAAAATTCCATAGGCAACACAGTTCAGGGGGATTTACTTTCATTTAAAATGTGCCTGAAATTAGGAAGATCTTGATGGTTTAGCAGGCCTAAATGTACGATAGAAGCAAACACTGACAATGCTAGTATTTAAAATATCAAATGAGAGCACTTCATACTTCACATTTCAATTATGGCTTACTCACAACGTGAAAACATTCATTATTGAAGCAGCTCACAAGCTTTTGCAAGGCTCTTAATTGAATTACATTTAAAAAGAGTTCTTCTAAGTGAACCAACATCGGCTGAAAATCATGTTTATTTTTGCAGTCCTGTAAGTGGTGAGTTGTTCTATCATTGGTTATCTGCGGTTAGCTGGGGACGGGGAGGTTGCCGATTCTAAAATTTGAACGTGCTCCGGAAGGATCCTAACAAAATGTGTGGCTCGGACAAGAAAAGTATAACCTTTATCAAAGAGGACTGTTACCGTGTGTAGAAGCTAAATGCTCTTTCTGTAAGGCTGTCACATCTGCTTTCAGTCCCCGTGCCAAAGGGTCAGAGCTCAATCACGAGCCTGTGGCACCCCCTGCTGGTTAAAAGCCCGTGCTCATTTTGTTACTTTACACTGAGCTAAACATTGCCATCATTTCACACTTCTTTTAACATTCTATATGAATTTAATTATCATTTGTTTGGATTCATTTGTTACAGAGTAGAGACAGTTTGTTATAGATGTTCACATTTTACATTATTATTTCTTCTTCTTCTCCTCCTCCTCCTTCTTCTTCTTCTTCTTCTTCTTCTTCTTCTTCTTCTCCTTCTTCATTATTTTCCCCCATCACAAGTTACTTCTCAGGATTCATCAAAGGCTTCAAGGATCTCCCATCAACCCATCAGGCCTCAATTTTTCTTCAATCCGGCTTTTTGATGAGCACGGTCAAGAAATTAGGAATCCACTTTTGCTGAAGAATGAGCAAAAAATTTGGGTCTCTTATGGTAAAGCATACAGGTAGGAGCAAGGTGTTTATTCTCTGTCTGTCCTCAATCTTTCCAGGGGCAAGCTAATTTAAAAGGAGAGTTGAGAAGCCAAGTAGCACCCTTTATGAATTTTTTTTAAAATCTTGAATTCCAATAAAATTTCAGGGGCGTTTTTTCGTGAGGCAGTATTGTTTGTGAGATATGACATCTCTCTCTCTCTCTCTCTGACTTTCTGTCTTAATGCCTTGTCATAGTTCTTGAAGTCCGCCTGTCAGCACAGCAAGTGGGATTTGTTCATGTCTGAGTAGTCACCTTAATGATAGCAGATGGAAACGCCACGGGGGGCCCAAACCCATCACACTGTCATTGTCGCACACTGCCCTGACCTGCTTCCACTCCTCTATTTTTTTGTCCCTTTTTAAAGGAGAAATGGATGGTAATTGAAAAGGATCTTAAGCAAGATTTATGAAGCTGTAGACAACATGATTCCCCACTATCTCTCTATGTTTTCACAAATAAAGTCTTAACCTTTTAAGCACCGATGACAGGACAGCTAAAGATAAATTGGTAAAGCTTGTAAGCCCTATCCTATCAAAGTTATATTCCTCAAAAGCGCCTTACATTATCCCACAATAATTACTGGTTATTGCTGAGCATTGTGTAAATTTTTGTAGATTGGTAAATTCCTGCATAAAATTATCTGTGTTTCTGGGAAAAGAGAAAGGCTGCAGTCTACAGGCACTGATGAGCTGGGCTGTTGTGTGGAGTATCTTAGAAATGTATGCATATTTTGACAGGACACATCCAGATGAACTCTGAAACTGCTTGTCAGGAAACTTAAACACACTTTTCTGCCCACTTTAAAATTTTTTAAGCCTTTATTTATCTGAATAAGGGAAATAGGGGAAAATAACTTTGCTTATCGAGTATAATTGATTGTATATTAATTATAACGAAAATAGCATAGACAGACGAGGAGCTGATTGGATTTGCTATACAATCTAAGAGTCAAAATTTCAAATACTGAAATAAATCTACTCACAAATTCATGAAGGTTTTGGAAGAAGTTGGTAGGAATAGTTGTAGGTAGTATATGATAAAATTCTATTTTTTCTCTCCCAGGAGAGGGAAATTAAAATGTTTAATAATTTCTTACGCCATGTAATTTATAGAATTAAAAATATATGTAAGGAATGATGTTTTCTTCCATAGATAGATTCCAAAATATAATTTCGTTACATTGTGAGAATTGTTTTTATAATGGTAGAACAGTGATGAATTTTACAGTGGCAAGGATTCTTGAATAATTTAGCAAGCTCTTCCAATTACAAGGAAAGGCTTTAATAAAATGTGTGTCTAATAATTTCTTCTTAAATATCATTATTAAATTGAAAGCAATGACTAATTTTGATGTTTTTAAGGATGTTTGTGATAATACAGTATTTTTAATAAGATGAAACACTTGTTCTTGGTTTATTGGATCATATTTGTGGAATCACTTAGTAAAATGCTAAGTATCTGGAATACTCTAAAATCAACTGAGGATTGTAGCCAGAAGAATTCATAAGTGTATATTTGTTTATATGTCATCGTTATTTTAATAGAATATTTTTTTTCTGGTTTTGAACCCAGTAATCCAAAGCACTAGGAAACCATTATAGTATTTTCCTACTATTGGAATTTCTGAAATTTATGTCTAAAAGTTATTTTCTAGATCTCGTTTAAAACATATTGGGAGAATGTGCAATATGTACTAAGTAAATGATACTCATTTTTAGACAGTGATTTTAATGTGTTGATATGGGGAGTTAGGTTACTCATTTATAAAATTTGATTTTGCCAATATCTGCTTTTATTTTGAGTCCTGTAATTATTTGTCTCCCAATTTTTATTTTGGAAAATATCCAATCTACAGAAAACTTGAAAGAATAGTACAATGAACACCTATGTATCCTTCACCTAGGTTCACCAGTTTAGAGTCTGTCTCGTTAGTTTTACCTCTTATATCTCCCTTTCTCTCTTTTGAGAGGTTTTAGATTATTTCCAGACAATCATTAAAGTTTCACTCATAAATGCTTCAGATCATGTAACTGAAGAATAGGATGTTCTTCTGTGTCACCACATTGTAAGATCTAGCACAGTCAACAATAATGTAGCATCATCTAATATACAATCTATGTTTAAACTATCCAAAATGTGCTTTAGAATTTTTTGTAGTGTAGGATCCAAGTAAGATTCATGTATTGCATTTAGTTATCTTCTTTAGTTCTCTTTAATTTAGAATATTCTCTCACCTTTTGTTTTGCTTTTCATGACATTGAATTTTTTTTAACAGTTCAGGCACTTTTCTTGTAGAACGTCCCACATTCTGGATTTGTCTGTGTGTTTTCTTATGTTTAGAATCAGTTTAAAAATTTTTGACAATCCTACACAGGTGATGTGATTGAGTCCTATAATTATGAAGTTAAATAGCAAGGCTTTGTCACCAATTTAGAAAAAAAAAAATGGCTCATAGTTGAGATAGTACCAATTGCCATTATTTTTATTTAAGATCTGTTTCCTATTTGATTTTAATTCTCAAATAGTTAAATATAAAACAAAGTACCTAACAGTATGTAATAAGAAAAATCAAATCAGCATAACATTTAGTGAGCTCAAAAAAAATAGTAATTTATAGCCAAATATTAAGAATTCATTTAATTATCAGCTCCAGAGAATATTAATGGTGTATTGCATTATAGTTATACATTTAAAAATGAAAATTGCATGAATGACAATTGGTTGTTTTTCTCAACTAAATACTTTGCTTTTATTATTGAAATTATTTTAAAAATTTACATGTGTTACAACTATCCTTGACATATTATAAATCAGCCAAATAAACTAAAATCTGCATTTCAGGTGTCAGTACAAGATATCAACAATAGTGCTATATAATAAGAAATTCACTTATTGCTGGACTTTGTTACTCACTGATATTACAGGTTTTATTGTTTATTTGTGCTCAAGTTTCAGTGCTTGTATGATTTTGCATATAGCTTTGATGTTTTTTCCATTTTTCAGATCTCCACTTACCCCTGTTTTGAGTCTCACCTTTGACCAGGTGACTGCATTTGGCAGAGATGGCATTACAGTTGCACATAAAACCTTCTTGGATCCTAATGCTGTTCTGCTACCTGGATGTGACAAGTAAATTAACATGTGCTCGGTTAAAGTAATCTGAATTACCCAATTCAGATTGTAACACTAAAAGATGTTCTAAAGCAATTATTTATTTTATTGACTTATTTCATGATATAATGAGCTAGTGTCTAAAAGACTTACCAGTAACTTTTCTTGAATTAAAAAAAAAACACATTAAGCAATGAGCAGACTCTAGTTTCTGCTTTGCAGATGTAACAATTTTATTTGAAATGTAAAAACTGTTTTTAGTGGATGTTTCTAAATTAAGAGTTTTGAGTGGAATCATTAAAATATTAAATAATATGTTTTTCGTATGAATGTTCATATGTAAGCATCTCCTTTGATGATGATAAATTGAAAACAAAAGCAATGTGCTAGAGAATTGGTGGAGTGGTGGGAAGAACAAGAGTCAGAAGATTTGAGCATCTAAACCCATCTCTGCTGCTCATGATTGCCCAAGAGCAGATGGGTGTCTGCTTCTTATCTGTAAATAATAAAACCCAGTATTTACTAAGTGTTGACCACAGTTCTAAATGAATTGGGTAAGGATTTATTTAATCCTCAAAACAATGACCTTAATGCCATCATTACATTATCTTATTATTACTCCATTTTATAGAGCCAGAACTGAGGCACAGAGGGGCAGAATAATTTGCCCAGTCACACAACTAATACATGACAGAGCCAGGGTTCTAACCCAGATTGCCTTTCTTAAGAACTGAGGGCTTAACCACTATTTAGCACTCTCTAATAGAACTTTCTGTGATGATGGAAGCATATGTTTTGACTATAGAGAACTTAAAATATGACTAATGTGACTGAGGAACTGAATTTTTAATTTTGTTTAAATTACGTTAATTTTAATTTAAATAGGTATATGTGACTTAGTGGCTATTGTATTTCTGATAGTATGTTGGTGATAGGTGAACTATCTATAAGGTCCCATCTATCTTTAATATTTTGTAATTTAACAAATTATAGCTTTCCTTAATATACAGGTGAAAAGGCTAGATGTAGAGGGAAAATCCAGAGAACCCGAAGTGGTGTCTGATGAGGTCACTCAGTCTAGCTAGACATTGCTAAACATGTCTACAAAGATGAATTCTTTGGTCTTCCTTGGTTGTTTAAACAACTCTATCCCCCAATGACTGCCTTTACTATACGGGCAAGATTTGAATGTTTTGTCTTGTTCTTTATAGATAGAAAATAACTTAGCATTCTTTTTTTTTTTTTTAAGATTTTATTTATTTGAGAGAGAGCACACATGAACGGGGAGGAGAGGGGCAAAGGGAGAGGGAGAAGCAGACACTCCGCTGAGCAGGGAGTCCAACACCAGGTTTGATCCCAGAGATCATGGGGAGATCATGACCTGAGCCAGAGGCAGAAGTTTAACTGGCTGCACCACCCAGGCCCCCCCTCAGCACTTTTTTTTTTTAATAGGCATATCCATTTATAAGAAGATTCATTTCATGTGCCACAATCTTTCCCCAACTGCTAAATTTGCCCAGACCCTTTCCCTTCAAGTTTTAGCTAGGAGTTTAATTTTTAATTCATGTATTCCTTCTTAATTTCCCTTTCCTGGGTGCAATGAAGACTGTTTTATTGAGTGGTTTTAAGTTAGATCTAGGTCACTAAGCATAACAATATGAAACTACCCTTACTGAAAACAAACTTACTTGAAGATAATTTATATAATTTTTGGATTCCATTTGAAATTCTTTCTATACTCTAGTGTGCATTATTTGAAATCTTAATAATCATACTCTAATTTATATCTCTCAGGGTATTGAAAAAAATACTATTACCAGTAGTCCCAGAACTAGTTTTTGTTGAATAACATGCCATATGATATATCTTAACATGTCAATGTTGAGATACATAAATTATTATACTAGTGGATTAAAGAGAGTTATAATGAAATGCATTTTATTTTATTTTGACAAAAATAATGAAATATTTTACTTTTCTTAGTTGGGAAGTTTGTGAGAGATTTCCAATTAATTTCAATGGTACCAGTCAACAGATACCTGATCAATTTGAAAAGGTGGACTTGGAGAACCATTTCCTACAGAACAAGGTCAGAATTATTTCTTGTACTTAATGAAGATATTTTATATATTGGACAGTCATTCAATACATGGTGACTGAGTGGATTTTTTGAAGGTTTTTGAAAAGTACAAGTTATTTTACAAATGTTGGGACAAGTATTATTCTTTACTTCCTGTTAATTAAGCACTTTAAAACAGAACCAATATATAGTATTCCTACTAGAAAAATTTTCACTTGAATTCTGTTATTTAAGTGCTATTGCTTAGCATATTTTCTTTATATCTACTGTATTAATAAGTTGGAGTTGTTTTAAAAAGTCTTTAAGATAGCTGTTAAACAAGCATTTGATCTATTTGCTCTATGGGTCAATGTATTTAAGGAATAGGAGTTCTTTAGAAAACCCAACTCATTACAACCCAATCCAGAAAGTTTGTTTATTAATTTACACTTAGAAATTTATCATGCCAGTGAAGAATTTTAAACATGTCTCCAAAGAAAGAATAATTTTTTTTTCCTTAGTGGCAGGGTTGTTGTCTATTTCAGCGGCCTAAGCTTTAGTGTTTAAACTCATGAAATCAAAACCGAAAGGCACCCACAAAGATGGAGATGCCCAAAGAAAGTAGGACTTCCTGTTAAATGATCTGGGCCCTTTATTTCCAAGACACAATGCAAAAGACACATTGTCCCAACCTGCTCTTTTTTAATTTCTCCATGCCTGCTCAGTTTATTATGTCAAAATGTATACTGAAAATGTTAGTTATTTTAAGGCACATGTGGATCTAAATAACATAATTATAAAAATAGAATAAAGTAAAAAATTATAGTTGACCCACGAACAAGGGAGTTAGGGGTACTGATATCTCACAGTTGGAAATCCACATACAGTTTTTTCCCACGTATAACTTTTCACTGCCCCCAAATTTAACTGCTAATTAGCCTACTGTTAACCAGAAACCTCACCAATAACATAAACAGTTGATTAACACCTATTTTGTATATTGTATGTATTATGTACTGTGTTATCGCAATAAAGTAAGCTAGAGAAAAGAAAATGTTATTGAGAAAATTATAAGAAAGAGAAAATACATTTATAGCATTGCACTGTATCAAAGAAAAGCCACATGTAAGTGGACCTGTGCAGTTCCAACCTGTGTTATTCCAGGGTCAGCTGTATTTCTAACCCTGTCATATTCTGAGCAAATTTAGAAAATAAATGCAAGTTGAATGGTACACTAAGAATTAATGTTTATATTTATATTTTATATTCATCTCACATTAAGATTTATTTCCCATAATTCTGATCCTGTTGGCATTCCTTTTTAGGCTTTTGCTGTGACATTGTTTCCTGTTCCAAAAAAACTTGTAAGCTTGTCTGTTACCTACTGAAATTCCAAATCTTCATCAGGCCTTCATTGATCTCCATCGTTCTCCTGTAATATGCCCCTACTCTCAACTTTCCTTTCCAGTCTTCTTTTCTTGATCTTCTTTGTACCCTACACTACAGTTAGAGCTAAAAAACTGCCGCATAACATGTTCTTCACCTGATACACTTGTACCATGGTGTGTGTTGTTCTTGGCCTAGGATATACCCCCCACCATTACCATTCCTTGCCTTTTAAGGCTTTATTCAACTTCTCCTTCCATGGAGCCGTCTCAGACCCTCCAGAAAGAATGAACCTTATATTATTGAACCTCCTTTTCATCCTTTAAAAATGTTCTTAGAGTTTGTGTTTTGGTATAGTCATTTGTTTTTGGGTCTTTCTCTTCCATTAAATTGAGAATTCTTTGGACACAGACATTATGTCTTACTCATCTTTGTATTTTTGAATTCCAGCACAGATCTTGAATGTAGGGCAGGTGCACAATACATTCTTGATGAATGATTTTTTAAAATTTGGCTACAATCTATCTTTCAAGGCTCAGTATTCTCTAATATGTTCTTCATGTGTTAGCCAAGCCTGATTGTTCATTTGTTGTTTTCTGACAGTACTTCATGATTTCTGTTATTATGCCCATGTGGATCCCTTTGCCTGGAATTCAACCTCTTTGTCTTTGTTACCACCCACCAGCGTTCTTCGTCACCTTTATGCCATATTCTAACACTATCTGGCATATGGCTAGCATTCATTAAATGCTCACTGAAATTCTGCCCATCATTCTAGCTTTATCTGATCTGTGCCTGTTTCATGAAAGCATCCTTTACCAACCTTCATCCCCAAACTGGATATGATGTTTCTGGACTCATATCTTCATTGCATCCATTCTATGTCCCTTATGACATTGAACTTGATGTTTCTCTTAAACATTTTTTGCATGATTCAAAGTCAACCAGTGTTCCAAGTGAACACATTTCAGGTCACATTGGGGAAGAAAAGGGAAAATGGTAGATTCCACTGAGAATATTGGGATCAGATCATAAAGGATCTTAATTCAATGTTAGGGATTCTGGATGTTGTTCTGTAGAAAACAAGGAGCCATTGGAAATATTCAAGCAGAGGGCAGGATCTAATTTGATGTTTGTGCTAGGAAGACAACTCAGGAGTCCTTTTTTTTTATCCTTCCTGCTGGATTAGACATTGCTCAGGGCCAGAGGGCATCCTGATCATCCTTGTCATTGCTGTAATATCTACATGTTCAGAGTTAGCTAGATAGAATTGAATTCACTAGTTAATTAACTCATTCAATAGAAACCAGCTCAAAACTGAAAAAAAAAAAAAAGGATATCAAAGAGTTATCAGAGAAAAAGAATTCAAAGGAGGCTTCTTTTTTGATTTTATGCCAATGTAGGACTTTAAAAGATAACTATATTTTCTAAGGTTGAAAAATAAGAGAATAACAATCCAGTTATTTCACCATTATTAACTGGTTTTAATGATTCAGTGAAAATGAGAAAGCTCTCAACTTAAATAAAGTTTGTACACTATTATATTTTTAGAAAAAAATGGTTTTGAACAAAATTTCAGTCCAACAAAAATAGTAGTATAAGAAAGCAATGATTTGATAAGCTGGCTAGTAAAAAGAAGCTTTCAAAGAAAAATGGCTATCCCTTAGCTATGAAACCTTTACAATCCTTTCAGAAAAGCATCTCCAATTATATACAGAGAGGTGATCAGTGCATTGGAAATAGTAATTTAATAACCTGAAATGGAGCACTTTTCAAGAGAGATTCTAGCAGAGGTGATAGATATCTATAGGGCCTTTTATTATAGAATCTTGATGCTCATTGTGGTAAAGAAGACACTAAGAGGATTACAACAGGGGTAGAGAGAGGGAGGCAAAAGCCGATATTCTTGATGCATACGTTTTAAAATTGGCTTGAGATAGAGATATCAGTGCCCAACCCCTGACTGTTCTTTTAAATCTCTTATTGACAAGTAAAACCTTTCCTACAGAGAAAAATTTGGAACATATAATCCCTATTAGTAGTGTGGGAGATAGATATAACCCTGACAATTACAACCTGTTGGCTCTTTTATCCATTTCAAAAAAAGATTTGGAATCTACTACAAAATGACAATTTGGAAAATACATCTTTCAATCTTTAGTAACATCTTTTCTTGTTACTTAAATTGGCAACATTTTTAGATTGCTTCAGTTTAAGGGCAATAAAATTAAATATTTCCATGCACTGGATGAGATTTAAACTTCATGGTAGTTAATATAAAAGAAAAAAACATTTCATGAGAAGAATAGTCTGAGTAATGCCTGGTTATGGGAAAAAAATAGCAGAAAAATGGACTCCAGTGTTTAGCAGGTAATACATTCTGCCAAAATGGAAAGGAAACATTTTGATCCTAGCCTTTTGGTATAATCAGACTTTAGCAGGATATTAGTGACAACTTTTGGTATAGAAACGGTGAGAACAATACCAAATAATGACTTTAGAATTATGGCATACTTGTTTAGAGTTATAAACTTACAACTTGTAAAGTCAGCAGTCGTGGATACTCACAGAATAAATTATTCTATATATCACAAAGGAGGCTGGAAAAAAATGAACAATTTTTTACTGTCCTATTTCTTTGGAGGGCAAGTCATTGAAAAATAATGTTTTCTACAAATAATTTATGCTAGGGAAAATATAAAGTTTTGATTTTAATTTTGAACCAATTACCACTAGAATAGGATACAGAACTTTAAATAAAATCCTGAGTCCCTTCCTTATTTTTAGACCAATAGTTGGAAGCTATTTGAGGACTGCATATTTACGTCTTAGTTGTTTTGCCTTGTTTGGTTGCATAATTATGTACTCACTGGTATTGTCTGCCTTTAGACTTTTCCAGTTCTTGGTCTTTGAGGTGGGTGTATTGATTAGCTATAGATTTAGGGAATGAAAACAATAAGAATGAACATTAGGGACACGAGGAAAGAGATTTTATAATATTTATTATAGTTGCAATTTTATTTTTTTAAAGATTTTCTTAGTCATTAGAGAGAGAGAGAGAGTGAGTGAGAGAGAACGAGCAGGGGAGAGAGTCAGAGGGAGAAGCAGACTACCTGCTGAGCAGGGAGCTGTACATGGGGCTTGACCCGAGGACCTGGAGATCATGACCTGAGCTGAAAGCAGACCATTAACCATCTGAACCACCCAGGTGCACCTTATAGTTGTGATTTTAATTTGTGTATCAAATTTCTTAACTTGACCTTAAATTCACTATCAGAAGTGAAAAATCTTATAAAATTTCTATGTAGTAAATAAAGTAAATGATTTGTTTAGAATAAAGGGTGTGATCTGTGAGCTTCTCCTTTCAAGAAAAATTTCATTGTCTTGTGTTTTATTCCTCAGATCTGTAAGTAAAGACCATAGTTGTTCTCTCATTATTTTGAATTTGCACAGGAATAGCGACGGCTTTCATTAGTGATTTGGAAAAAGAAAATTAAACAAGAAGTGTTAAGAGGCCCAGAGTATGCATGCATCATTTTTTGATCACTGGCAGCTTCTGTATTAATACAGTTTATTCAGACAACCAAAATCATAACTGTCATTTAAAGGGATACATATCTATCTATCTATCTATCTATCTATCTATCTATCTATCTATCTATATCTATCTATCTATCTATCTTCTATCTCCTTTATATATATATATATATATATATATATATATATATATATATATATTCAAAAGAATAAAAGAGGTTTCCTTTTTCCTAATGACCTAATGATATATGTGATGGTATGTATTTAGAGGATAGTCTCAGCATAAATGCTATCATACACATACCTGTGTGTGCATACACGCATGCATGGCAGACCATGCTGCAGGTTGTCAAAGAACTTTTCTTTTATGAATTGTAATTTTCAGTTTTTATCTTACCCACCTTCATAAATGTTTGGTCTAAAGCTAAACTATCTGATTAAACTAAAAAGGGAAAAGAAGGTGAAGTCATGAATTGAAATTTAATGGCCATTGTCAATTTTAAGTGTATCAGAACCCCAGATTTGGCAAGATTTTTTCTTTTAATGACAGGCAATGAAGCTGAGTTAGTGGGCCTGGCTGAGTCTGGTCTATGTAGAGTCACTTGGGAACTGTCCAGCAAAATATCTCTCAAAGAACAGCATGGTGTTAATACTGGGTGCCAACCCAAGACAGACACAAAGGACCCCTTCGCTCTTCACCAATAAGCCAACTGTTAAAAGATTAAACCATGTTGTGGAGATAACAAGAATTTAGGCCCTGGCAGCAGGTGCTGTACAAAGAAGCAGTTGTCAGTGTGGTTCTTCTGTCTGACTAATTCCAGTCAAAACAATCTTCTTCCCTGTTACAGAGGAGAGTTTTGAGTGTGATGGCAACTTGCAGTTAGGAGGTTGAGTAAGAGTGCTACTTTAAATGCTGAGTCCTGTGGCGGGTGGATTAGTAGAATATAGTTTATCATTGTTCAGAAACTGGGGGGGATTCCCCTCCAGAATCCAGCCAGTTCTGGCTAACTGGGGAATACACAAAAAACTGTAAGTCAAATTTGTTTCCGTCGTGCGGTTGCTCTGTTTTTGAAATTTTATTTTCACATACAGGAGTCATAAGATAGTTACTTCTCAAGAGAAGAAACTATCTTCCATTGTAGAATAATTACCGAATATACTAGTGACGCCCTTTTGTTATTGCCTGATCACATTTGTAAATATTGCCTTTTAAATTATCATTTAATTTTTGTATTTTTAAGAATCAGTGGCTACTCAGCAAATATCTAGTATTAGCACAGATTTAGAATATACTTTTTAGTATTAAAAAATAATTTAAATTGTTATGAATCAATGTCATTTATTGGGTTTAAAGTATAAACTGACATATTCCCATAATCCTATGTAAGTAAATATTGATACTTAAAAATTTACTCAGGAAAAGTGATCATATAAGTTAGTGGAATAGTTTATTAAATATGAAGTAGAATTTCTACAGGTGATGTGAATACCTATTATTTTTACAATCACAGCTAAGTGAGAAATGCTAGAAGGTGTACAATATCTTTGGTGTATGTGTGCAGTCTGATAACAAATATGGGAGGCACAGATACTGTGTCTTACCAGTTAGTCCCCCCCTGTCCATTCCCACAACTATCACTAAATTCTCAACTAATATCCCTTTATTCTTAGAAGATTGTGGGGACTCTTAACTGCTCTCCTTTGATGTCCCTATTCTACAATCCATGGTGTCTGCCCACGTGTGTGTGTGTGTGTGTGTGTGTGTGTGTGTGTTATTGCCTCTTCTGTTGCAAGTTTCTCTAGGGCAGGAAAAAAAAATATTTTTTAAGATATTATTTATTTATTTATTTGAGAGGCGGGGAGAAAGCATAGAGGGAGAGGGAGAGGGAGAAGCAGACTCCCCGCTGAGCAGACAACCTGATGTGGGACTCCCTCCCAGGACCCCGGGATCATGACCCGAGCCGAAGGCAGACGCTTAACCGACGGAGCCACCCAAGCATCCCAGGCAGGAAAAATATTTTATAATATCCCATACCACACAGTCTAGGACCTTGCGTATCAGAGCTGATGCTCAACAAATATTAATTGAATTGAATTAAATGGGACTGAGGACTACTACTTCAAAAGAAACCTTTTCAATCAGAAATATAATGTTCTAGGATAACCTGTTTTGGGTAAGTGTGTTGAAGAGGGTGGGTTTTCAGACTGTAAGTTTAAAAATGCATACTTCTTCTCATGGTATAGGTGGATCCCAATATTGTCCTTCATGCCTCTGTTTCCATCAGAAAGCGGAGCTCCTCAAGAGGGGAAGTGAGCAGTGGAAGTCAGACAGCGCCGTCGATCCTGTGGCCTGCGGCCAGTGTGTGGCTGATCACGAAGGTACGCAGCAGTGTCCGCTGTCCCGGAGGACTGCCCATGCTCCCTGCTCATGGTGCGGCGCCAGCTCCTGGTGTCCTCATGCGCACAAGCCTGCAAATGGAGGCATGAGCGAGTGTTGGCTGTCAGGCATGCTCTTCTCTGCTCCGGGTTTGTCTAGTGCAGAGGGCTTCTGTAGATCCCCATGGGAGCATTCAATTCACTTTCACATGTGCCAGTTAGTTAATACTCAGTATTTAAACTCAGCACAGAACTTCCAAACAGTCCACACACTCACCATTTTCATGAAATTTGTCTGAATGTCATTTGCTTCCACTCCTTAGTCTTCATCGCTGAGCCTCATTGAGCCTGGTGGGTGAGCACCATATGACAGTGTCCGGTCTTCGTGAGGACAGTTTTAAGAGAAATCCCTGAGTATAAAATGTGAACAATGACTAACACATTTTATACCCATGTATTGACACTATTTAATTTTTTAACTTTACTACTATACTAGTGGATCTGATTTAAATTGAGAACACGTAATTGCCCTCCCCTTCCCTTTTACTATTGAAATTTGTTTTGTAATTGCCACCAAATTTATTTATGTCTGGAAAGAGATGGTGTAGCTTGTATCTATCCTTCTTTTGTCTTTCTTTGCCCCCTCACTATAGATTATTTTTGCCTCTTCTTAGCACTTCTGTGGGTGCAGAGTCACTCAGGCAAGTTTGCTGCTACTTTGTTGGGGTGGGGGTGTTGCAACTATTTTCTCAAATGAAATTTGGGATTGTCCTTAACTGTTATTTTTTGATTCTCTGAGAGCTAAAAACAAACATATAGAGTAATTAAGATACAAAGGCACCAAGAAATATTCATTTCATATATTAAGGCAGAATGAGTTTAGATATTTCTTCAATCTACTTCCAACTTGGAGACTCTATGAACTACAAACGCTTTTTAAGTCATATTTTGTTTCAGACTTAATAACAATATTCGCCATTTTGTTAAACATCTGCTATATGTTAGGCATCTTCTACATATTTATTATCTCATTTAATCTTATACATTATACAGCTGAAAAAAACTGAGGCTGGTACGTAGCAGAGGAAAGATTCTTGGTCTATCTGACTTCGAAACTTACACCTTTTCACTGTAATATAAAATGTTGCTCTCTATTTGGCCAATGTCTGAGCATAATCGAAATGTTTAGTGTTAGCATTGCCACTGAATGCTTGTGTAACCTCAGGTAAGTCACACTCCGTATCTGGGCTTTAGTCTTGTTGGACCAGTTGATATGGAAAGTTCTTTTCTAAATCTCATATTCTGTAGTTCTATGGTATCTGTTTCTAGAATTTCATGATAGGAAAAAACCTGTACTTGTCTAAGATTTCCTCAAAAATAACTGAAATGCTGGGGCGCCTGGGTGGCTCAGTCGTTGAGCGTCTGCCTTCGGCTCAGGTCATGGTCCCGGGGTCCTGGGATCGAGCCCCGCATCGGGCTCCCTGCTCAGCGGGGAGTCTGCTTCTCCCTCTGCCACTCCCCCTGCTTGTGTTCCCTCTCTAGCTCTCTCTCTCTCTGTCAAATAAATAAATAAAATCTTTAAAAAAAAAAATAACTGAAATGCTTACTGAAAAGAAGATGGGTTTTGGAGTTAGATGCATGGGAATTAGAATGCCTTGTGTGACCTTGAGAAATTTACTTAGCTGCACTAAACCAGTGTTTCCTCCTCTCTAAAATGAAGTTAGTCATACCTATCTTGCACAGTTGCTGTGGTGACTAATAAGAAAGCATGTGTGAAGTTCAAGCGTAGTATCTGGTATACAGAAAGTCCTTAATAAATGTTCTTTTATCCTCGCCCCAAGCAATTTTCTTCCTATATAGACAAGCATGTTCAAATGAGGATTCCATCCAGTACTTATTAGAACCAAAATTTAAAAAAAAATACTTTTCCTAAGTTATCGTATATTTCTTTAGCACACAGCGAAAGCATGAGGAATAAAAGTTACATGCTAAAAAGAAGACAATTTTTTAAAATTTTATTTTATTATGTTATGTTAGTCATCAGACATTGCATCATTAGTTTTTGATGTAGTGTTCCATGATTCATTGTTTGTATATAACACCCAGTGCTCCATTCAATACATGCCCTCCTTAATACACATCACTGGGCTAACCCATCCCCCCCCACAAAACTCTCAGTTTGTTTCTCAGAGTCCATAGTCTCTCATGGTTCGTCTCCCCCTCCAATTTTCCCCCCTTCATTTTTCCCTTTCTACTATCTTCTTCTTCTTCTTCTTCTTTTTTTAACATATAATGTATTATTTGTTTCAGAGGTACAGGTCTGTCATTCAACAGTCTTACACAATTTGCAGTGCTCACCATAGCACATACCCTCCCCAATGTCCATCATCCAGCCACCCCATCCCTCCTACCCCCCACCACTCCAACAACCCTCAGTTTGTTTCCTGAGATTAAGAATTCCTCATATCAGTGAGATCATATGATACTTGTCTTTCTCTGATTGACTTATTTCGCTTAGCATAATATCCTCTAGTTCCATCCACGTTGCAAATGGCAAGATTTCGTTTTTTGATGGCTGCATAATATTCCATTGTATATATATACACCGCATCTTCTTTATCCGTTCATCTGTTGATGGACATCTTGGCTCTTTCCATAGTATGGCTATTGTGGACATTGCTGCTATAAACATTGGGGTACACGTACCCCTTCGGATCCCTACATTTGTATCTTTGGGGTAAATACCTAGTAGTGCAATTGCTGGATCATATGGTAGCTCTATTTTCAACTTTTTGAGGAACCTCCATACTGTTTTCCAGAGTGGCTTCACCAGCTTGCATTCCCACCAACAGTGTAGGAGGGTTCCCCTTTTCTCTGCATCCTCGCCAACCTCTGTCATTTCCTGACTTGTTAATTTATTCATTCTGGCTGGTGTGAGGTAGTATCTCACTGAGGTTTTGATTTGGATTTCCCTGATGCCGAGCGATGTTGAGCACTTTTTCATGTGTCTGTTGGCCATTTGGATGTCTTCTTTAGAAAAATGTCTGTTCATGTCTTCTGCCCATTTCTTGATTGGATCATTTGTTCTTTGGGTGTTGAGTTTGACAAGTTCTTTATAGATTTTGGATACTAGCCCTTTATCTGATATGTCATTTGCAAATATCTTCTCCCATTAAAAAGAAGACAATTTTGAAAATCTTTTTAGATTGAATGCTCTCTCCCTTTTTTCAAAATAAATATTTTTACCTGTTAGGATAGGCAATTTTGCATGCCATAAATCTTGAGTGTGTGTAAATAAACTCTTCAGTGGTTGTCACTTATTTAAAATATGTTGTTGATTCCCTAAGTAAGAAAATTGTTAATTGGCCATTTACACAATATTCTCAATCAATTTCCTTATCAGAGTATCCTAACATTTAAAACAAAAGCAGTTCACAGACCACCTTAAAATGTTTAACCCATGGTATTTAGACCCAGAGTAAAACTTTAAATTGGTATGAAGGTTAAGGATTTGTTTCAATTGTTTCAGTCCACTGCACTTTTTTTTTCCTGTGCATACATATTTCAAGTAAGCTCTGTAGTTATAACTATAACAAGTGACACATGATGGACCCCAAATCACTGCACTGTGAAATATGCACAGAAAAAAAGGACAAATGAAGATATCAAGGTCTGTTTTATTTTGCGCTGAACTGTAAAATGCCACCCTTGTCGGACAGAAGATCACTGATTCTGAGCAGGGCTCGCTGACTGCTAAGTTGTGGGTAGTGTTTCACTTTCAGCAACTGTTAATATCTGGGGTTATCCAGGCATAATGACCTCACTATTTGTGACACATTGTTGAATTTTCTGGTTCTTTTAACTTATTTAGACCTTTCTCCCCCCTCTCTATTCATTGGAAGACTGGAATGATCCTGAGCCGGGCGATAACACAGGGCTGCCTAGCTATTGGTCATCCAATCAGAGTCAAGGCTGCTGAGGGAACATCACTAGAAGGATATAAATTAATCCTACAGAAAAGGTAATGCTTATGAGCTATTTAGCTCAAAATAATAAATGTTAATTTCAAGATTTCTGAGCAGTCAGCTTAGATGGAATATTCATTAGGTGTTTAAATTTGTGTTCATAATATCAATATTAATTTTCTAATCTCAAATAAGCTTGAAAATGTAGGTCAGTTTGGTAGTATTTCTTAGGTATTTTTAAAAGTGAAATGTTGGCATTCAACATGTACCTATGTTGTAGACAAGCTGCTGCTTTACTCTATAATTATTGGAACTCATTTCTTTATATGCATTTTGATTGTTAATTTAATTATTTAATATTCTGTGTGTATTCTTAACCTTTTCTAAATCTTCTGAATATGAAATGCTGAACTGGGAAAGAAAAACTAAGGAGACAAAAAATTGCTGAAGTGTAGGGCATCAAAAGTCTCCTTCCTATTTGTTTTTGCCTACTTGGTAACTAATCTAGAAAGCAGACTAGTGTTTGCCTGGAGATAGGAGGATGGGGGGGATAGGAGAGCAAGATTACAAAGAGACACAAGGAAACTTTTTTGGGGAGAGATGGATATGGGTATGTTCACTATCTTGATTGTTGTGATGTTTTAACAGGTATATACATGTTTCAAAACTTGTCAAATTTTACACTTTAAATATGTGCCTGTCAGTTGTGCAATATTTTACAGTATTGTATGTCAGTTGTTTCTCCAAAAAGCTGTTTTTAAAAAGTACAAAAAGACAAACTAGGGGAACAAACAAAAAAATCACAACGGGTAAGGAATGACTGAGTGCTTACTTTGGAGGGAAGTGGTGGGGGAAGGGCACTCTCAGTGGAAGAGCTAACCAGTAGTCTAGATGGTCAAAATGGCAAGTGTCTGGAAAGGTTAGACATAGCTTGATGAACACACTCTTCATGCCCAGGGCTGTCCCTGGACTTACTGGATCCTGAAATTAGTGCTGATCTGGCCTTAGCCCACTGAGGTTTGCTTCCTACTCTGGCCAGGATTGTCATGGAACCGAGTGGGACTGAAACCAATAACTTGATGTCCTTGCTGCCTAGAGAGAACAGAGCTTGGGCTAGAAAAGAGATGATAATTTAAAAAAAAAAAAACTGTAGTAAGTTTAACTTGAAAATATCTCCATTTACAAGAAAGATTTTGTTTAAATTCAGGAAAGATGGGAAGAAGAGAGAGGGAGAGGAGAGAGGTACGATGGGTGGGTGAGGGGGAAAGGGAGGATCCTTATGCAAATTAAGATTATTTGCCTTTATATTAATGCAACTTGATTTTTATCTGAGAAATAAAATCTATTGCAAGGTGGAAGCAAATAGTAGAAAATTTGGAAAACTAGGAGTTCTCACTAACTGTGAAGCTACATTTTGTTTTTTAGAAAGCAGTAGGGACCAAGATTTTTAGAGTTTACCTCATCTCTGGTACTTTTCAAGTATATTTATCTTTTCTAAGAGTTTCTTAAGTGCCTGTTTGTCTTATTTTTTTAATAAGTGCAACCATATTTTATTATAAATAACATAAATATCCTCATGCAACTTCTAGAGACAAAATTTTTTCCTTTTCTCCTAAGTAGTATAATATAATCTTAACAAAAGCTATGAATCAAGACATAGTCTTTTAAATACAAAAAATAATAGAACTAGCACTTAAAGTAGCAACCTGACAACTTACAGAGAATATTGTAAACATATCATGCCTCATTAGTTTGGTTATGTCTCATTTGGTGTCACTCATCTTATTCTTATTCAATAGAGCAAGTGCTTGTACATATTTGTGTATTTAATATTTTTTTCTGTGATGTGCATCTGGCTATGAGTGGATGAAAGGCAAACCAATGATGTCATTACCAAGTGATCTGAAAATCATAGAAAATTCTAAAAATCATAAACCTTACGATGAAAGATGCTTCTTTCTAAAAGATATTTTGGGCATCTTAAAGACAAACCAGTTGCATCAAAGTCCTTTAACAAGGCTACCAATTAATCTTGATTTTGCTTCATTTTTAAAGAATGTGGATATGTAGGATTTGGCTTTTAGTGTTAAATTCACAATCAGGGCAGCACACACACATCCCCATTCATCCACACACAGAGATTAGATTATGGAGACTACAAACTTGGGGCCCATGGATTTTGTTTGGCCTGCACATTATTATAATATTTTTAATTGGTTGTGAGCCTATAGATATAGGGAGATTTTACACAAAAAATACATATTTCTATCTTTTCTTGCAAAAAATCAGAAGAATGGGCGGTACTGGACTCTCACCATCTCATTTTACCAGTGAGGCAGGAACAGATTCAGATAAACATATATCCTCCAGTTTGCTATATTCTCCACTGTTCCCAATAATAGCCCTCTCTAGCTCTAGACTTCTTCATTCATTTCTATTACCTGTCTGATAATCTTTACTGTCTTCCTTATTTCAGTGTTAATCTTTCAGTTATGGTGTTTTGCATCTCCTTTTTTTTCTCCCCACTTAGGTCTTGCTGGAAATAGTGATAACCGGCCAACATTAATCTAGAGTAGGTTAAACAAACACTGCTCTAAGGACACCACTAACTACAACCAGCAAGTGTAGCTGTGTAGTGCTAGGTGCAGAGACGAAAAGACAGATAGACAGGATAACAGACAGCCCATCACCAGGTATTCGGAGAGATTGAAAATCATCTCTTTGGTCAAGTCTTGAAGTTTAGGAGGCTAAGAGTTAGAATAAAGCGGAATGACAGACTGCACCATTGTAGAAAGGACCGTTTGCCATGCATTGGAAGTTTAAGTAATATTCAAACATATAGATAACACTATTAGAAATATCAACATCAAATAGAAAATTGTCTATGTGTAACTTCACAGTTGGAATGATGGATCAAATTTCTTATCTCTACTCCTACTGTGTTAAGAATCATGGAGGGGAAATCCCTTTCCTCTGTTCTCTATGGATCCTACTTTTGGTCCGTGCAGCATTGGAAGATGCCAGAGCTATCTGAAGCTGTCTGGGAAAATAGATTTGTAACTGTGAAGCAGGATGACAGTGGTCCTCCTTATAGTCAACTGGGAAATAATGAGCTTTAACCTATGAAATTTCCCCTAACTGAACTGTGGTTATGGGCTGCCTTCTTGCCTCTACTCTCTGATAAATGGCATATTTCAAAGAAAAATGTATGTGTCTGTGTGTGTGTGTATGTGTGTGTGTGTGTATACATACATTTTATAGATTCCCAATAGAAATAGTAAAATACATATGCATACTCAATGAGCAAACTTCCCAGGGCAGATAGTTCTCTCCTCACATGTAAAAGGAGAGTATGTGACTAGTCTTGGGAAGTCCTATGCTTTCAGAGAAGGAAGGATTCTAAAGAGCATCTATTCTAAACCCTTCTTTACAAGTAGAAGTAGTAACAGTGGTGATGGTGGTGGTTGTGGTAATGATAATATCATTATCTTTATAAAAAATTCCAAGTCCACTAGAGACTAAATGTTCTAGAAAGATCATATATCTGATCTAGTTAATGTCAGATCCAGGACCAGAATTTAGTCCAGCACATGTCATGATATTTAACTTTGTTTCTTGGATGGAATACTGCTTCTTCATTTTCCTCTCCTTCTCTCATTATTGATATTGTTATTGCTATTTTTAAATTTTGTTTTTGTTTATCTATAAAAAATCTTTTTAGCTTGCTACTTGTTTACCAAAAAGAGGAACTTTTGTGGTATTTTCTAATTCAGTCCCATATGAGCATCATTACATATTGGATCTAAGTTTGATTTCTTTACATATAAAATGTCTTGAAAAATAAACAGATGCACTTGTGTTTGTAGGAATTTTATTTTTTAAAGAAGTTATTATATATTAGAATTATATCTTCTCATCCTGCTTAGTGTAGATGCCACATGAGAGACTTGTTTTTTATAACTTTGGTAATAAAATTTAAAGGCAACATTTATAGATATATACTTAGAGAGACTCCTGATAGGGAAATTACTAGCAAGCTCACAAGGCTTAAATATGATTTGAAACTACATGTTTGCAAAATTTCCTAGGCAATTCTTGAACAGAATTTGAGCTGTGATAAAATTTGAGAAATGCTAGGAAATTTATATTTCTTTCAGAAGTATTTATTTTCTTAACCAAAATATAGTTTATGTTCTTTAGCTACCCACTAAGAAGATCCCCTAAACCACTGTATGTTAAATTCAAAACATTTTTCATAATGGCCTTATTAATTTTTACGGTGATAACATTTTGACATTTTATTCACATATCTATTTATGCAAAGATATCTTTAATCTCCTATCATATGCTGGGCCCTGGAATCAGCTCTTAGGACACATGTGGTCTCTGCCCTCACACTGTTGACAATCTGGTGAACATCTCTCCTGTTTTATTATCATTTGGGGAAAAGATGCAACAAATTCAGAAAATCAAAACTGAAATTGATGTAGTTTATGTTTTTATAATTACATTCATCCTCAAGTCAACACTATAATTCAATTAAAAGACAAAATTCTGGATTTTACAGCTTTTGACAGTTAGCATCAGTATATTAATTACCAATTGCAGATGTCTTACACTTTGAAAAATTATCATTTCCACTTTATTTATCTTGAAGAAATATGCTCACAATAATTTATGCAACAGGAGGAATTGCCTATAAGCAGTAATGTTGTACTGAGTTATAGCTGTTCTGCATTAAAATGATCTAAGTTTTATCAAAACCCAGCACATTTCCATCAAAGCATTACAGCAGTCACTCTATTATTATTTTTAAAAAGAGTGTAGTTATAAGCTTGGGATTGACAACCTTAAAGACCAGCAATAATGTTGTTTTTATTATTTCTTCATTTAGTTGTTGAAACATGAGTTTTTTTAGTACCTCAGGAGAATTTGTATAGTATGAGAATACTTAGTGATTATATGAACACAATTGTATAAAAAAATGTATGTTCATACCAAAGTGTTTTAAGTCACTAAGATTATGCCTCAAATTCTAATCAGTGAGCCTAAACTGTTGATTCCATTTTTAATCTTCAAGTAACACAAAGTAATTTGTGTTGTACTTTTCCAATCTAATTGAGAAGATGTCAAGCTGAAATTCAGATGCTCTGGGTTCTAGTATCTATTTAATATTATCTAGCTCTGTGATTTTTGACCAGCTCACTTCATCTCTCTGTATCTTACTTTATTCATCTCAGTTCCCTTCAAATTCTCAGTCTATGTGTCGTTGTTTTGGATAATGAGTATCATTATTAAAATACATTTTAGTTCAGGACCCTAAGTCAAAAAAATTTTTAAAGCTTCTCTTTTCTTTTATTAATTACAACATAAAAAGGTCTCCAGAAGGACTAATTCCCCTAATACCTCCCCCATCCTACCCAATGCTGAAATAGAACAACAATTATATTTGTCTAAAGCCTGATAACGAGATTCTTAGCTTAGGGATTAGTTAGACCTTGAAAGATGTTTCATAAAAAAAGTTCACCTAAGTATTCATGTTTTCTCACATCCCTGTTTCCTCTTCTCCATTCTAACTTCACTTTCTTTTCATAGTGTCATGTTCTTTTCTTCTTTACCCAGATTTGACATTTGGGACTTATCCTTGCCTTCTGTCTCTAATCCCCACCCCATTTATTCAATCACCAAATCAATTCTCCTTTCATAATAAGTATGTGGTCTTTCCTTCTCCCAGTGCTCTCATCACTGTAGTTCAATGTTTTTAAAAGTCTGATCCATAGACCACAAACATCCAAATTCCTTAGAGTTCTTATGATTGGAATCACTTGCAATACCTGTTAATATAGATTTGGGGGGGTCCAGACCTTCAGGATCAAAATTCTGAGGATAGGGGCTTGGAAACCTACAGTATTATCAAGCATCTATCTCAACATGCCCAAGAATTCTTCACATTTTCTAATATAAATTGGATGTGGGTAAAAGGCTAATGCACACTCAGCCAGTTTTGGACTGCTGCCTTGACATGTTCTACACAGATCATAAAGCGCCTTGCTTTAGAATAGAGCATTACCTGACACCTCTTATTCCCAACCATTGAAGTTTCTGTCAAAACTCAGAGGCAGTAGGAAAAGTCTTGTTTAACATCCCATTACACTTAATTTAATTCATTTGTCCTACCTTTGTAAGGTTTCTAAATATTAATGAATACATGATTAGTTAATTTAGGCATGATTAAGTTCATCATATTCTAGTTTTTCTTTTTTTTTACTCAGGGTTGTTTAAAAAATCTGATATTCCTTAATAAAATTTTCTGGTCATTTCAGAAACACAGGTGCCTGTGGCTCCTAATTTTCCATGGTATCCTTTTCCATCCTATCCTCTTAATCCTTATGCTTAATTAAGCCTCTTTCTGTCTCATAGAAAGAGGATCTTTTGGGGGGATAGAAATTTCTATAATATTTTTATTGATTCCATTTATTCTCTAAAACTCCTAACCAGTGTTGCCATGGGTAATACACACACCACCACCACTACCACCACCACCACTTTGGGTACAAAGGAAATTGATTGTCTTAGGGAAGGAAGGCTTCAGTTGCTGAGGTAGCAGCGATGATGGTAGAATGGTAGAATCCTTGGGAGAATCTGGGCAGTCCTCCTCCTGCCGGGATATGGAAAATGATCCTTTCATTTGAAACCTATAAAATGTTTCAGTGTGGTGAAAAGTTGTCAGTCTCTAAATTACATTTTCATTACAGACATAAAGGAGATAATTCTCAGAAGTGGGTGTTTGGAACGGACAGCTGCATTTATTCTAAGGTAAGGACTTTGTAAGCCACAGCTTTTATTCCTAGATTTTTCCATTCCCAGATTCTTATAAATATTCTTATTGTTGAGAGCAAGAAATACTTTTTCTGTACAATATTTCCCTGTGCCCAGAAGTTTAGAATTTAACTTAACTCAATACTTTCCTGTGAGGTTTTGTTTGACTTTAAAATACAAGTTTTCCAAGACCAAAAATAATTCTTTCCAATTCATCATTATGATATGACCTAACATTTCAGGGCACCTTTTTTTTTTCTATTAATTTTAAATTAAATTAAATTAATTATTTTTATTGAGTATAATTAATATATAACATTGTATAAATTGAAGACATACAACATGTTGATTTGTTACTTTATATATTGCAATATGATATTATCATAGCATTCACTAACACCTCTATCACATCACATAATTATCATGTCTTTTTTTGTGGAGATTAAGATTTAACTCTCTTAAAAACTTTCAAGTATGTAATACATTATCGTTGACTATAATCACTATGCTATGCATTAGATCTCTAGGACTTACTGATCTAATAGTTGTGAATTTACACCAGTAAATAATATCTCTATTCCCTCATCCTCTAGCCTCTGGTAACCTCCATTCCTTTTTCTGTTTCTATGAGTTCAGCTCTTTTAGATTCCACATATAAGTGATATCATGCAGTGTTTGTCTTTTGTCTGACTAATCTCACTTAGCGTAATGCCCTCAAGGTCCATCCATGTCATAGCAAATGGCGGGATTTCCTTCTCTATCATGGCTGATGAATATTCCATTGTATATATCACATCTTCTTTATCCATTCATCAGTTGGCACTTAGGTCGTTTCCATATCTTGGCTATTGTGAGTAATGCTGCAGTAAATATCAAAAAGATACCTACATAAGTTTTCTTAGTCATTAAAATGAGGAGATTGGCACTTTGGAAAACTGGCAATAGCTACTAAAGTTGAACATGTCTATACAACCCAGCAATTCCCCTACTAGTTTAATGCTAAAGAGAATTAATTACTTATCTTAAGGTAAAGATATTTACTAAAATGTTAATAGCAGCACTAACTGTAGTAGTCTCAGCATGGAGATTATAGAAATGCTTATTAGCAGTAGAATAAATGGATAAATAAATTGTGATATCTATCTATCTATCTATCTATCTATCTATCTATCTATCTATCTATATACACGATGGAATACTATATAGCAGAGTTGGAAAATTTCTGTAAAGGACCATGTACTAAAGATTCGGCACTCTGTGAGCCATGCAATTCATGTCCCAATTTCTCAACCCTGCCTTTGTAGCTTGAAAGCAGCCATAGATAATATGTAAATAAATGGTATGGCTGTATTTTAATAAAATTTTATTTACAGAAACAGGTGGTCAGTTAGATTTGGATCATGGGCCTTAGTTTTCTGACTCTGGAGGATAGCAATGCCAATAAACAAACTATAATTACCCATAACAATGTATATGAATATCACAAATATAATGGTTTACAAAGAAACCAGATGTAGGAGAATATACACTTCATGATTACAGTTATTTAAACTTTAATACCACGCAAAAACAACAAATCCGTTGTGTTAGAAGTCAGGAGAGTGGCTATAGTTGAAGGAAGTTAGTGACTGAAAGGGGCTGTGAGAAGTGCTTCAGCTGTGTTGTTATGTTCCCTTTCCTGACCTGGGTGGTTAATTAAACAGGTATTCACTATGTGAAAATGGATTGAATTGTATACTTATGATTTATGTACTCTTATGTATGTGTATTATATGTACATAAAAATTTGCTTCAGTAAAATGAGGATACTGGCCTTGAGTTCTCAAGATTTTCCTCCGGTTCTATGACTCCAAATCTAAATGGAATGTTAATCAATCATCAATAACTAAGAAAGGCAAAAATTAGATTAACCCACATGGTATCTGTTAGTGTTTGCTTCAGGATCCCACCATTATGATTTTGGAAATGCTGAATTACTCAGATGAATGAAACTGGACATACATATGTATTAATTTTTTCAGGCTGCTGTAACAAAGTACCATAAACTGGGTGGCTTAAACAACAGAAATTTATTCTTTCCAGTTGTGGAGGCCAGAAGTCTGAAATCAAGGTGCTAGCAGTGCTGTGTGCCATCTGAATCCTCTTGGGGAAGATTCTTCCTTGCCCCTTCCATCTTCTGGCAATCCCAGACATTCTCGACCATGGCAGCATAACTCCAATCTCTGCCTCCATCTTCACATGGCCATCTCCCTCTGTGCCTGAATCTTCATATGCCATTCTCCTCCATGCATGTGTCTGTGTCCAAATTTTTCTCTTCTAAGGACACCAGTCATATTGGATTAGGGCCCACCCTAGGGACCTAATATTAAATTGATTACATCTGCGGAGAACTTATTTCCAAATAAGGTCACATTCCCAGGTACCAAGGGTTAGGACTTCAGTGGACTTCTGGGGGGACACAATTCAACCTCTAACACAGAGCATGATAGTTATCAATGTATTCCCTCTCAGCTCCAGATCTTCAATTTTTCACCGGGCACCTGCCTCAGGCAGCTTCATGGCAGAGTATTGCCAGTGGGGCACCCTCATCTGAATGGCTTCCTGGAGCATGTTGCTCGTGGGTGGCTTTATAGTGGAGTGTCACCAGCTAGGCACCTCCCTGTGGACAGCTTCTCCTGGTTCTCCAAAGGCAGATTCATGGTCAAGCCTGTGTGTGATCTGCCTCAGGGACTTCTTCAACATGCAGTGAGCTATGGCCGTGCCCTTTCTGATGTGGTTTGGACCTCAGCCTTGGGTCAGGCCTCTTCGGTGAGCCTTTGCTCTCAGGCCTCGCGGTACTGGCTGCTCCACACGTCTGCACTCACATATTCTTCAGTGTTCTCTTTAACGCTTACTTGCCAATTTCCTGACACTAATCCTCTGTTACTAATTGTTTATACTAAACTTTTCCTATTCAAATTACTATGTGGTTTATATCTCCTGATTGGACCCTGGCTGATAAAAATAATGGCTTTATTTCTCTAGTGCTCTAGAATGACACTGTTGGGCCGTTATTTCATGACCTGCACCGTGTTAGAAATTTAGAGATTTTGATACAATTTAAATTTAAAAAATAACATAATAGCATTTCCTTGAGTAGTTATTTGTTGGCACACTGGCTAAAATTCCAACCCACTCACTAACTCAGCCTGGACTGTACACTTTCAGCTCTGCTCCTAAGCTGGGAATTTGACATAGGCATCAAATGTCAAAACATTTTAAAAAATAACCTTTATACAACTTCATTCTGAGGTTCACCCTAGCTTTCCCCTTGTCCTGTTTCTGACTCTACTACATTCCTGAGCCAGAAGCTCTAGGTTAGTGGAGAGGAAGTCACAGAAAGACCAAGACTACTTATACGTTTGGTAAAAATAAAAAGTAGAATTTCTCTTTTTAGAGAGAGAGAGGGACAGAGAGAGCGAGAGCAGGGGGAAGGGCAGAGAGAGGAGAGAGAGAATCTTAAGCAGGCTCTATACTCAGTGTGGAGCTCGACATGGGGCTCGATCTCATGACCCTGAGATCATGATCTGAGCCAAAATCAAGAGTCAGATGCTTAACTGACTGAGCCACCCAGGCATCCCATAAAAAGTAGAATTTTGAGACTGGGCTAAAATATTCTTCTAGCTCTTTGGCCTGTACCTGCACACAAAGACTTCCTTCTGAGATATACCTAAACAGAGCTGACTCGTAGGACCCAAGAACATAATTCTGTCCTGTATAAGTATTGCCCTTCCCACCAACAGACACAGAAGAGCGGGACCAAGGTGTAAGTGTATTTTCTTTTCTCTCCCCAAATTCAGGTCCTAAACATCCACTTTTACTCTTTTTTACCTCCGTTTCTTGCAATTTATAATTTCCTAATTATTCCCAATAGTACATTCCCAACAGTAGCTAGCAAATAATTCATACTTTTGTGTTTCAAACACAATAATTTTTAAGAGGATTTTGATTCTAAAAATAATAATATTCCATTCCCAAACACAATTGCTGTTCTTTTTTTATTACAATTCACAGAGCAAAACTATTAATGAGGAATTTTATTCTTTTAGAGGTTTAGAAATTTTGACTAGACCTAAATTTAGTCACATCCAAAATTATATCCATCTAGTTAAGGCTAAAATGGAGAATAATTCGATAATTATTTGCGGCTGGATCATAAATGGAGCTCATTTCATTTATTAAAAAAAGAAGACAGAATTACTTTAGGATATTAATAACTAATCTTGGTTCCACCACTTATTAGTTGTGTGGCATTATACAAATCATTTAGCCTTTTGCAAGATTCACATTATTTGTCTGCAAAAGGGGGATATTAATACTAACATTTTGGTTATTTAACACAGATTCTGGCCTATCAATAGATTTTCTGGAATATTGATTCTAGCTAATTGATAATTTGTAGCTATTAATGATAATAATAATGAACAAATTTAAATATAATATTGCATTTTGTTATATTGTTTTTACTTGGATAAGTTTTGTTTCTTTTATTTGGCTTGTTTTTAAAGTTAACTATTTCTCTATTCATTTGTAAAAAGACAAAGTTAGATTACTTCTTTTATGCAATCCACTAGTTCCAGCTAAATTAAAGATTTAAAAGTTAGGGCGTCTGGGTGGCTTAGTTGGTTAGGCTTCTGCATTCAGCTCAGGTCATGATCCCAGGGTCCTGGATAGAGTCCCACATCAGGCTCCCTGCTCAGTGGGGAGTCTGCTTCTCCTTCTGCCCTCCCCACCTCCATTCCTGCTCTCTCTCTCTCAAATAAATAAATAAATAAAATCTTAAAAAAAAAATCAAGGAAGACAAAGAAATGGAAAAACGTCCCATGCTTATGTATTGGAAGAACAAATACTGTTAGAATGTCTATGCTACCTAGAGCAATCTATACATTCAATGAAATCCCTATCAAAATACCATCAACTTTTTTCACAGAGCTGGAACAAATAATCCTAAAATTTGTATGGAACAAGAAAAGACCCCGAATAGCCAAAGGAATGTCAAAAAAGAAAACCAAAGCTGGTGGCATCACAATTCTAGACTTCAAACTATGTTACAGAGCTGTAATCATCAAGACAGTATGGTACTGGCACAGAAACAAATACATAAGATCAATGGAACAGAGCAGAAAACCCAGAAATCAACCCTCAACTCTGTGGTCAACGAATCTTCGACAAAGCAGGAAAGAATGTCCAATGGAAAAAAGACAGTCTCTTCAACAAATGGTGTTGGGAATATTGGACAGCCACATGCAGAAGAATGAAACTGGATCATTTTTTTACACCATACACAAAAATAGACTCAAAATGGATGAAAGACCTAAATGTGAGACAGGAATCCATCAAAATCCTAGAGGAGAACTCAGGCAGCAACTTCTGCAACCTTGGCCATAGCAACTTCTTGCTAGACACATGGCCAAAGGCAAGGGAAACAAAGGCAAAAATGAACTATTGGGACTTCATCAAGAAAAAAAGCTTTTGGGGCACCTGGGTGGCTCAGTCATTAAGCATCTGGCTTTGGCTCAGGTCATGATCCCAGGTTCTGGGATCGAGCCCCACATCCATCGGGCTCCCTGCTCCACGGGAAGCCTGCTTCTCCCTCTCCCACTCCCCCTGCTTGTGTTCCCTCTCTCACTGTGTCTCTCTCTGTCAAATAAATAAATAAAATCTTAAAAAAAAAAAAAGAAAAAAGAAAAAAACTTTTGCACAGCAAAGGAAACAGTCGACAAAACCAAAAGACAACAGACAGAATGGGAGAAGATATTTGCAAATGTCTTATCAGATAAAGGGCTAGTATCCAAAATCTATAAAGAACTTGTCAAACTCAACACCCAAAGAACAAATAATCCAATCAAGGAGGTGGGCAGAAAACATGAACAGACATTTCTGCAAAGAAGACATACAAATGGCCAACAGACACATGAAAAAATGCTCAACATCCCTAGGCATCAGGGAAATCCAAATCAAAACTTCAATGAGATACCACCTCACACTGGTCAGAATGGCTAAAATTAACAAGTCAGGAAATGACAGAGGTTGGCGAGGATGCAGAGAAAGGGGGACCCTCCTACACTGTTGGTGGGAATGCAAGCTGGTGCAGCCACTCTGGAAAACAGTATGGAGTTTCCTCAAAAAGTTGAAAATAGAGCTAACCTACAACCCAGCAATTGCACTACTAGGTATTTACCCCAAAGGTACAACTGTAGTGACCCAAAGGGGCACCTGCACCCCAATGTTTATATTAGCAATGTCCACAATAGCCAAACTATAGAAAGAGCCCAGATGTCCATCAACAGATGAAAACATAAAGAAGATGTGGAATACGCACACACACACACACACACACACACACACACAATGGAATACTACTCAGCCATCAAAAAATGAAATATTGCCATTTCCAACAACATGGATGGAACTAAAGGGTATTTTGCTAAGTGAAATAAGTCAATTAGAGAAAGACAATTATCATATGTTCTCACTCATATGTGGAATTTAAGAAACAAAACAGAGGATCATAGGGGAAGGGAGGGAAAAATAAAACAGGATGAAATCAGAGGGAGACAAACCATAAGAGACTCTGAATCATAGGAAACAAACTGAGGGTTGCTAGAGGGGAGAGGGGTAGAGGGATGGGGTGATAGACATTAAGGAGGGCACATGATGTAATGAGCACTGGGTATTATATAAGACTGATTAATCACTGAACTCTACCTCTGAAATTAATAATACACTATATGTTAATTCATTTTATTTAAAGAAAGAAAGCAAAAAAAAAAAAAAAACCCCAAAGCATCTAACCCAGACTAGTGGTGAGTAGACATCTTTATGAGCATGCAAACATAGAATCCACAAAGAAAATGACTAATGACTTTGAGTATATAAAATTTTAAAAACTCCTAAATCTTAAATAGCATAAGGAAGAGTAAATAGAGAAATATGACAAACGGGAAATCTTTGCAATATAAATGTCAGAGATAGATAGTACCCTTAATATATAATATGCTTGATAAAGCAAGTAGAAAAGGATAAACATTTCAATAGAAATATAGGTAAAGAACGTGAAAAGGAAATACGTGAGAGAAGAAAAATTAGAAGAGCCAAACCAAATAAAAAAGTTCAGCCTCCTTAGAAATTAAAGAAATGTAAAACAATGAGACATTATTTTCTCCCTGTTAAATATCAGTAGATATAAAACTAGGAATATCCAATGTTGATGAAAATGTGAGAAAACAAACATGTACATTTCCTTTTTTTTTTTTGTATTTTTTTTGTATTAGTTATCTATTGCTGTGTAAGAAATTACCTTCAAACATAGTGACTTAAAACAACAGATATTTATTATCTCAATTTCTGTGGTCCAGGGACCTGGGAGTGGATTAGCTGGATAGTTCTAACTCAGTCTTTCATGAGGCTGCAGTCAAGGTGTCAGCAAGGAGTGCAGTCAGTCATCTGAGACTTGACTAAGATCAAAGATCTGCTTTTTTTTTTTCAAATTTAAATTCAATTAGCCAACATATCGTACATCATTAGTTTCAGATGTAGAGTTTCAGATGTAGTTTCAGATGTAGAGTTCCATAATTTATCAGTTGCGTATAACACCCAGTGCTCATCACATCACGTGCCCTCCCTAATGCCCATCACCCAAATACCCCTTCCCCCCCACCCACCTCCCCTCCAGCAACCTTCAGTTTGTTTCCTATAGTTGAGTCTCTCATGGTTTGTCTGTCTCTGATTACTTCCCATTCAGTTTTCCCTCCCTTCCCCTATGATCCTCTGTGCTCTTTCTTATATTCCACATATGAGTGAAACCATAAGATAATTGTCTCTCTCTGATTGACTTATTTCACTCAGCATTATACCCTCCAATTCCATCCACATCTATGTAAATGATAAGTATTCATCCTTTCTGATGGCTGGGTAACATTCCATTATATATATTGATATATATATAAATATACCCATATACCAAGGAACTGAAGCTTCTTGTCAATAGCAATTTAAGTATGCTTAGAAGCAGATCTCCCATGTAACAGGAGAACAAAATGGAAGCTACAGTGTCTATCATAACCAAATCTCATTAGACATTAACAACACTTTTGGCATCACATTGGGCCACATATACCAATCCTGATATAATGTAGGAGGGACCACACAAGAGTATGAATACTAAGAGGCAGGGAACATTGGGTGCTACCTAGGAGACTGCGATAATATTTCTGAAGGTCAGTTTAGCAATATTTATCAAAATCTATAAAAATACATATTCCTTTTGACTCAGAAGTTCCACTTACAACAACTTACTCCAAGGAATTAATTAATAGTATATACCATAATATATCTTTAAGGATATTTATTAGAGCTTTGTTTATAATAGTGAAAATTGAAAATTGATAAAGTAATCAACAGTGAGATTGTATAAATATATTAAGGTATGTCTTTATTATGGATACTATATGTTGGTATTACAAATAATGTAGAATAATTGATGATGACAGAGGAAAATGCTAATGTGATTTGAGAAAAATCAGATAAAACATTTATTTATACTGTATCAAAGATTGTGTGTGTGTGTGTGTGTGTGTGTGTGTAGAAGCAAAACTGGAAGTTTCTACATAAAACAGGTGGTAGGAGGATGAATAATTATTTTCTTTAAGTTTCTTTGTATTTTCTAAGTTTTCTATAAAAAGCATTTATAATCAGAAAAAAAAGAATCACTTTTTAAAAATATGACTGATCATGTACTGACCAGGAGGAGATAGAGCATCTAGAGTATAAAACATTCCAGGAGAGATTCTGTAGACCTGCTGGCTGTATTTTTCGTGAGGACATGAGTATTCCTGTGGAGCCCCAAGTTTGGTCAAATATGTGGACTTTCTAATGTACATAGGGTTGGAAAAATATCACAAATGGATGGGACCCGATTTAGCAACCAGAGAGTTATCACTGTATCCTGAGGGTGATATTGGTCAGCATGAGATTTCAAGAAGATTCTTAGTTTTCATAGAAAACTTCTCCCTCAGTGGAATAGAACTTACGGCCCCAAAGCTGGTAAATGGCACAGGTGGAATTTGAAACCAGAATAATACAGTGTGTACTGGGGGTATTAGTTAAAGCTTTTAAAGTGGGAATGATGTGATCAAAGATGTTTTAGTAAATACATTATTATTATCCAATTATTTTTATACAAATTATTAAAATTTATCTTTGGTCATAAAAGTGGATTCAAATGAGAAGAATACAATGAAGCCCAAAGGGCTGATGGACTTGGGAAATAATGAGGATTAAGACATTAGACTTCAATTTGGAGTGATGAGCAGATGCGCTGGAAGGGAGAAAAAGTCCAAAGATCAGGCTGCTGATTCCCTAGAAGAGAAGATTAGCATTCCAGATTTTGGAGGAGGGAGTTGTTTATATTGGTGGTCTGAGTATTGAACTGGTAGGTGCCTGGTTAGAGATCAAGATAACTTGGTCTTTGAGTAGAGAATACTAAAGAACTATGGTATCAAAATGTTAGAATAGTCATTACCTGGGGTGGAAATGGTTTAGAATGATTCTAAAGGGAAAATGCCAGGACAATTTATAAATCTCTCCAAATAGGGGTGCGTGGGTGGCTCAGTCGTTAAGCGTCTGCCTTCAGCTCAGTTCATGATCTCAGGGTCCTGGGATCGAGCCCCACATCGGGCTCCCTGCTTGGCAGGAAGCCTGCTTCTCCCTGTCCCACTCCCCCTGCTTGTGTTCCCTCTCTCACTGTGCCTCTCTTTGTCAAATAAATAAATAAAATCTTTTAAAAAAAAAAAATCTCTCCAAATACATGGTGGGAGGATGAATAATAGAATTCGTCACTCTGTGTTACTTGTGTATGTCTGCCACCTTAGCTAGACTGTCTACTCCAGGAAGCAAAGCCCATGACATTTTTTTTTCTTTTTTTGGTCTTTGCTTCTGCTATGCGTAGCAGAATATTCAGATACATCATGGCTCTACCTTTTGGGCATGGCCTCATCCATCTCATTGAGTATATATTGAAGTTTCCCATGTTCCAGGTATGCCTTTTTCCAATAAGAGGGAAATATACCTCCGAAGTAAACTTAGATGAAATATCTTTACCTCTGTTAGAGGATGCAAAACATGAAACTACTATCAGAATACAAGGGATTTACAACTGTCAGAATCAGAGCCATGGCATTTACGTGTGTTTGTTGGCCATTTGTATACCCTCTTTGGAGAACTACCTTCTACCCAGATCCTTTGCTAATTTTTTAATTGGGTTATTTATCTTCCTATTATTGAGTTGTAAGAGTTCTTTATATATTCAGTATACACATCCCTTATCAGACATATGATTTGCAAATATTTTCTCCCATTTTGTAGGTTGCCTTTTTATTTTTTGATGACATTGTAGCACAAAAGTTTTAAACTTTGATGTAGTATAATTTAGCTATTTTTCTTTTGTCATTGTACTTTTGGTGGAGTCGCTTACATTTTTTAACAGACTTTATTTTTTAGAGCAGCTCTAAGTTCACAGCAAAATTGAATGGAAAATACAAAGAGTTCTCATATACCCTATTTCCCCACACGTGTACAACCTCCCCCACTATCGACATGCCCCATAGAGTGGTCATTTGTTACAGTTGATGAATCTACATTGACACATTATGACCCCAAATCCATAGTTTACATTAGGGTTCACGCATAGTGTTGTATATTTGGGTTTGGATAAATGTATAATGACATTCATCCACCATTATAGTATCATGCAGAATTGTTTCACTGCCCTAAAAATTCTCTGTTCTCTGCCCATTCATCTTTCCCTTCCTTCTAACCTCTGGCAATTGCTGATTTTTTTTTTTTTTTACTATGTCCACAGTTTTGCCTTTTACAGAATGTCATGTAGTTGGAATCATACAATATATAGCCTTTTCAGGTTGGCTTCTTTTGCTTAGTAATATGCATTTAAGGTTCTGGAGCCCCTTACATTTTTAATATGCATATTTAGTTATATAGCTTTTTAAAAAAGTTTAAGGTTATTCAATACCTCTTTTTCCAGAGCAATATAAGGATTTTAGTGCCCTTTAATTACCCCCTGAACACCTCTTCATATTTTTGTCAGAACTTTAGTTCTACACTTTAAAAAAGAAATTTATATCATACTTGAGGCAGGATGTCTAGGTTTTATGGGCTAGTAAACAAGCTGGATGACACTGAGCAAGTTGCTTAACCTCCCTTTGTCTGTTTCCTTATCTTTAAAATGGGCAAAATAATAGTATCCATTTCAAAGGGCTGTAGCAAGGATTAAAATGTAAATATATTGTCTTGTGGAAATTACTTTGATGAAATAGTAGTCTCTAAGTATGCTCCTAGATAGACTATCATAGACTTCATGGAACAGAAAGGTGCACAGACCAAATAAAATGTTCAGATCATAGTTTATTCAATCAATTTCAAATATGAAGCAAAATGTATGGGAAGAGAGGTGGGCTAGGTAAACACACTTAAAGTGTAAGTGTGTTAAAGAGTCATAATACCTGAATCTCGGCAAAGTTGACATATCCTCTCTGTTGCATCACCCTTCCCTGTTGATGATGTGGTTACAAGGACCAGAGTGGAAATTTGAACAAGGGAGCCCAACATACTAAAGGTGTCTGAGGAAACGACACACACTTGCTCCACAAGAGAGCTTGTTGGCAAGTACACTTGACCAATACCTATGCTCCCCCTTTAACCTGACGGGCAGATATGCATTTGATTTGGCTGAAAATCCAAAATCAGAGTCGGCAATAGGTGGTCAATTAAAGATCTCACAATTATTGTGTGTCTCAGGTGCTTCATTTATACTTAATGTGTCATAAGTATTTCTTGCTTCATTTGTTATTTAGCAAATCATGACTATTAAATGCCTGTTTTTGCCCTTCTACCCCTTTCTGTGTTCATAAATTTATGCTCTCCTTACTCTATGTCTGATACTCCTCAGCTTACTAATTTACTTATCTATGGTTAATGCAGCTAATGCATTTAATCCATCCCATTTGTTTTCTTGTCTTCTAGAGCAGAACTGAATATTTCCAGACAATACAGCAATTGCACATTGTATGTAGAAATAACTCTATAAATGTTAGCTATTATTATTATTATTATTATATAAGATGGCTTTAATATTTTAATACTATCATCTAAGAGTAAGGATTAGCAATCTAGTTAAACTTGATCAGATTAAACAACTAACTGAAAGTCCTAATATTAAAGTTATTTGGCTTGATTTTGATCTGAAATAGATAATAAGGTGCATTTTATTAGTCAGACCTTTTTGCTATGAATTTAATTTATCCTCCCATCATTCCAGTTGTATAGATTATTGGCTGTTACTTACAAGGCTAGTACTACTTTTAATTTTTTTTCCTTTCCTACAGGCTTATCCTCAGTTTGTTCTGACCTACCTAGAGGAGCTAACTGCACAAGTGGATGTGACCCAGAGAGAGTATCACATTCATCATGGTGCCCAGACTACAACTCATCAGGAACATGGTAGCAGCTTAGCAGAAGAGGTCAGTGTAGTGAGCCAGAGGCAAGACAGAAATAGATCACTAAAATGTATTTTGAAAAGAGAAAATGTTCAAGTTGTTTTCAGGAGACAAGCACAAATTCACATCTTAATGATACCAATTGTTTAAAATCATACACATAATATAAATATATGCACATTTGTATTTATATAAACATCTATATGTACTCATATAAACATTATTTTATTAAATAGTGGATGACCTTGTAGCTTTTGTTAGGACTGCTGCCTTTGCTTCTGGCTGCATACAAATGATTTCTGTGCTGAATGAGGAAGACTGGAGGAACCCTGAAAAGTGTAATTTAAATTTGGGGCGTATGTAGCTTAGATGTTTCCACTTAATGAAAATTAGCTACATTATTGTTCTATTTCATTTCTTAGGTCCTGCAAGAAAGTGCCAGCATCCCGGGTCTGAAGCCACTGCCGGGGCCTTCAGACGCCCATTTAATGCCAGAAGGTTCTCTTGGGGAGACAAGGCAGCTGACAGTGGCACTGGTGAGGAAGCTGGAAGAGAAACATCCTAAGGCTTCTGCTCAGAGGTAGGGCACTGACAGAACGGAGCTTTATTGCTCAATGACATTCGATGTTTTCCTTCAGTTTCATGTAAGATTGATTTCTTAAAGACTATTGAAATATCTCAAAAGCCCTTCGGCTTGCAAGCACTGTCGTTTTCGGGTCACATTTGATGAAGAGAGGTGACATTTATGTGTATTTCATTAAAGTTTGATGTATGGTATTGTTTATAAGTATATTTAGGAAGGGTTGCAGTCCTGGGATCTCACTAAAATACTCTGAAATAACATAATTAACGTGATCCTAAGCATATATCCAATTGTGAAAATACCAAGAGGTCTTTAAGAACATCAGACCCATATAGGCAATCCTTTTTGTGTTCCATGAAAATATTATTATATTTAGACCTGAGGATAAATACACTTTGGATGGTCTTAAGGAGTGGTAATTTAAAAATTGACATAATTTCTATAGAATAAAACTAACCAATGATTTTGCTAACCAATTGAAAGTCGTCCTTGGTTGGAAAATAGAAACTATTTCTCTGATCCTCTATTTAATTGGAAAATTAAAGTTTATGTTCATTATTAGTAGTAGTGTTATTATTTTGTTCGGTTTGATGTTATAAATCACAAAATGACATTACAAATTGCAATTTTAATATAATAATTGCTGACAATTAACTATTGACTGAAGTACTCTTAAAGGAGTAATATAATTCTTACTGTACTTTCTTTTTTTTATTATGTTATGTTAATCACCATACATTACATCATTAGTTTTTGATTCCATGATTCATTGTTTGCATATAACACCCAGTGCACCATTCAGTACGTGCTCTCTTTAATATCCATCACCAGGCTAACCCATCCCCCCACCCCCCTCCCCCCTAGAACTCTCAGTTTGTTTCTCAGAGTCCATAGTCTCTCATGTTTCATCTCCCCTCTGATTTCCCCCCCTTCATTTTTCCCTTCCTGCTATCTTCTTTTTTTTTTTTTTTTTTAACATATAATGTATTATTTGTTTCAGAGGTACAGGTCTGTGATTCAACAGTCTTACACAATTCACAGTGCTCACCATAGCACATACCCTCCCCAATGTCTATCACCCAGCCACCCATCCCTCCCACCCCCCACCACTCCAGCAACCCTCAGTTTGTTTCCTGAGATTATGAATTCCTCATATGAGTGAGATCATGTGATACATGTCTTTCTCTGATTGACTTATTTCGCTCAGCATAATACCCTCCAGTTCCATCCACGTCATTGCAAATGGCAAGATTTCATTCCTTTTGATGGCTGCATAATATTCCATTGTACATATATACCACCTCTTCTTTATCCATTCATCTGTCGATGGACATCTTGGCTCTTTCCATAGTTTGGCTATTGTGGACATTGCTGCTATAAACATCGGGGTGCACATACCCCTTCGGATCCCTATATTTGTATCTTTGGGGTAAATACCCAGTAGTGCAATTGCTGGGTCGTACGGTAGCTCTATTTTCAACTTTTTGAGGAACCTCCATACTGTTTTCCAGAGTGGCTGCACCAGCTTGCATTCCCACCAACAGTGTAGGAGGGTTCCCCTTTCTCCGCATCCCCGCCAACATCTGTCATTTCCTGACTTGTTAATTTTAGCCATTCTGACTGGTGTGAGGTGATATCTCATTGAGGTTTTGATTTGGATTTCCCTGATGCCGAGCGATGTTGAGCACTTTTTCATGTGTCTGTTGGCCATTTGGATGTCTTCTTTAGAAAAATGTCTGTTCATGTCTTCTGCCCATTTCTTGATTGGATCATTTGTTCTTTGGGTGTTGAGTTTGACAAGTTCTTTATAGATTTTGGATACTAGCCCTTTATCTGATATGTCATTTGCAAATATCTTCTCCCATTCTGTCAGTTGTCTTTTGGTTTTGTTGACTGTTTCTTTTGCTGTGCAAAAGCTTTTTATCTTGATGAGGTCCCAGTAGTTCATTTTTGCCCTTGCTTCCCTTGCCTTTGGCGATGTTTCTAGGAAGAAGTTGCTGCGGCTGAGGTCGAAAAGGTTGATGCCTGTGTTCTCCTCAAGGATTTTGATGGACTCCTGTCTCACATTTAGGTCTTTCAACTATTTTGAGTCTATTTTTGTGTGTGGTGTAAGGAAATGGTCCAGTTTCATTCTTCTGCATGTGGCTGTCCAATATTCCCAACACCATCTGTTGAAGTGACTGTCTTTTTCCCATTGGACATTCTTTTCTGCTTTGTTGAAGATTCGTTGGCCATAGAGTTGAGGGTCCATTTCTGGGCTCTCTATTCTGTTCCATTGATCTATGTGTCTGTTTTTGTGCCAGTACCATACTGTCTTGATGATGACAGCTTTGTAATAGAGCTTGAAGTCCGGAATTGTGATGCCACCAGCTTTGCTTTTCTTTTTCAACATTCCTTTGGCTATTCAGGGTCTTCTCTGGTTCCATACAAATTTTAGGATTATTTTTTCCATTTCTTTGAAAAAAGTTGATGGTATTTTGATAGGGATTGCATTAAATGTGTAGATTGCTCTAGGTAGCATTGACATCTTCACAATATTTGTTCTTATAATACATGAGCATGGAACATTTTTCCATTTCTTTGTGTCTTCCTCAATTTCTTTCATGAGTATTTTATAGTTTTCTGAGTACAGATTCTTTGCCTCTTTGGTTAGATTTACTCCTAGGTATCTTATGGTTTTGGGTGCAATTGTAAATGGGATCAACTCCTTAATTTCTCTTTCTTCTGTCTTGTTGTTGGTGCATAGGAATGCCACTGATTTCTGTGCATTGATTTTATATCCTGCCACTTTACTGAATTCTTGCTGTACTTTTTAACGTTTGAGAGAATTCCTAACTTGAAATATTCTAACTGTAGATAGAAATGTCAGTTGCATGAATAAAGAAAAAAAATGACAACTTTTAATTTCTCTTTTAAGAACCTTTCCAGCTTTATAGAGGTAGAATTGACATATAACACTGTATAAGTTTAAGGTATACAATATGACAGCTTTTTTTTCAATTAAAAGCTATCTTATATTCTTAAATTATATATTCCTGCCTCAGATTTTAGCAGGAGGGGAGCATTTTTTTTTCCTGATAACAAAAGTGACTTTTCAATTTATTGTCTCTTTGTTATCTAAACCTTACTTTGGTTTTGTCGTTTTGGGTAGGATGGGGCACAGATAAACAAAAGAACAATTTAGTACCTTGCTGTTTCATAGTCTGGGACTATCCCGGACCTGTACAAAAACTTAAGTTCTAGTTTCTTTTCCTGCTACTTGCTTTTTAATCGTGTATAAGATTCTCAATTCTCTGACACCCCACAACACGAACACAAAGCCACAGCTCTTCAGCCAGGCCCCTCTGTTCAGGTCACTAGAATGGCAGGCCCTAGGGAGCAATCTTTGAAGTTTTCATGTAAAACAGGAACTCAGGGAAAACTGGGCCACTGGGTAACTTAAATACAGTTTTATGAGACCGCTGTTGGCCTTTCTAGACTCACTAGGTAGCCATTTCTACTCTACGCTTTTCACTAGGCAGCCATTTCTACTCTGTGCTTTTTGAGAGCATGAGGGGGCTTGTCATTATCCTGGGTTCTATTCAAGGAGGCACAGGTTCCCGCTGCTCCCGGATTTCTGAAACCTGTACGGGATTTCCGTGTTTGTCTCCTGCTGGCCCTGGTCCTGATGGGTCAGTGTGCGGGGACTCCAGTGATAACTCACCTAATTCCCTATGACTCCCTCCTTCCCCAGCCTGGAAATATTTTCTAAGGGTCGAGGGCATTGGGTGGTTGAGGGATTTGTCTTCTGTATTTTGTGGTTGTATCTCTTCTGAAGCAGTACAGTCTAATGATGGAACATTGGGAGAAAGGCATATAGTATTAGGGAATGTGAGGCAAAAAATCCCCACAATACAAACAACAAAGCAGTTAACGTCAGTTAACATAACATAATACTTGTTTGAGTTGTTAGAATTACATGTCTTTAAATTTCCAGGAATGTAGTAAGCACTCTATTAGTAGTCTGTGAAAATGTGCTGAAAACAAGTGGAGTCAAAAGCAGTTTTTAATAGGGGTTGTAGTTAGATTTGTGATTTTTAGTCAATAGAGATTGACTAAACACGTTTGGGATTTTATTTCATAAGAAAATTCCCAGGGCCCTTATCTTAGTGAGCATCCCTCAGGATTTGTGTCGCAGGCTACAGCAACTCTTCTAGTCCTCTTTTTTTTTTTCTTAAAGCCATGGGGATTTATCCTCATTCTCCTCTCCACCCCCACAATTTACCATAATAGATGTAATTTTAGTTTCTCTCCTTCTTTCTGTTCCTTAGCAAAGTTATTTTGAGTAAAGAGTAAGTACTTAGAGCAATTACTTTCCTCCCATTTTGGAAGGAATTGTTGGGCAAAATTAGAACATAGTCCTGAATTTGGCATATTGATTACTTTGAATCCTTAGGTTGTCTTGTTAGGTTTACATGCAGTCCAAATATAAGAGAATCAGTGCATTATATTATCACAGCTTTAAGAGAGGACTTTACATTTTCTTGCTTTTATCCATGGTAATTTTACAAAATATGGAATAAAATCATTATAAAAATAAAGAATACTGTGAAATGATCTGAGTTGTGGAAATTGGAGAAAGAGAGTTTTAAAGCAAAAACCATTAATGAGCAAATAATCTGGAGAAAGAATATATAATTGAAAAGAATAAAAAGATACGGATATATAAATCCTTAGAAGTAGCCAAAGAAAGAGAGAACCACAAGTAGCCAAATTTGGGGAAAGACAGAGAGATTGGTAGTTAGTGGCAGGTTATATGTGAAAATGAAAGATCACATTCAATTTTTAATGACATATACTGACTTTGCTTAAGTGCTTTATGTGCATTATTGCCTAATAACCTATGTGGTATGTAAAATAGAGGTATTCATCTCTCTTTTACTGGTAAGGAAATTGAGGCACAGAGAGATTAAGTTACTTTGCTAAAGGCCTTCCAGGTAGTAATTTAAGGCAGGCCTATCTGAGCCCAAAGTCTTTTTCTTAGCCTCTATATTATTCTGCCTAACCATTCATGTTCTAGTCTTAGTGATTATTCCAAATCTTTAGCCTTTTGGATGGGGCCTATCATTTTGGCTGGGTATCTTGGAAAGGGACCTTTAAATAAAGTAGAACAGGTTAGAAAGGGAATAATAAAAGATATGTCAATGTACGCAGCTTTCAGTGACGACTAAATAAGAGGTAGAAAATATAAAGGGAGACTGTGAACCCCTGATTTCTTGTGGAATTCAACAGCCTAGATTTACTGATTTACAAGGCTTGCACTTGAATGGATTAGAAATTTTTAAAAATTTCTTTCTAATAAGGTGACTATAACTTGTCATGATTAGCCAAGGTATTTCCCACCTTGAATGGTGGTTCAGTTCAGCTTTGTGTATACTAAACTTGGTGATAGGTAACTAATAGCTGTCATTTGTTGAATACTTACCATGTGACAACTGCTACAGAAAGTAGTTATTCTTATGACAATGTGATAAATTTATTTAATTATTGTCACGATAATCTGAAAGTGGAGGGACTCTTAAAATTCACAAATGTACATCAACTGAGGCTCAGAGTGATTTCATAGTGTGTGCAGTTATACAGCTGGAGATGGGAGAGGTGGGATTCAAACCCACAACCATTTGGATCTATAGGTCATGCTCTTAAGCACGGTTTTATTATTAATTCCTAGGTGTATTCATTCCAGTGACTTTACAACAGGATGTTGTCATGTTGGATAGTCATTTTAAGTTATTACTAAAATTTGATGTGTATTACATCATAAAAATTTGATTGGACTATTGCCATCTTGATGGGTGCATTATTTTGAATTATATCTTAAAAAAAAAACCAAACTATAACAATCACCACAAACCCACAGACCAGGCTTTCCAATCTATGGAGTCATTTCATTTAATATACATTTCAAACATTTGTGGAAAGCAGTCTGATTATTGATCTTTATTATTATTTTTTCCCCCAAAAAACTTATTTTTCCTGTTGAAGAAAAAGGAAAATCTCTTACTGTGTGAGGCCTTTAAAGTTCTTAGTTCATGATAGGTTATACTTTCTTATTTGCTTTAGCAACACGTAAAATGTTTTTTCTGCCTCTTTCAGTGAGATATAGAAATGTGCTTATCTTCTTGCTCGGATAAACTGAGTTGTGTGTACATTTAATTCCAAGTTTGGTCCAAAATAAAATAAATGCCATATTCTGGCATCTTCAAGTGTCTGGAATGTGTTTGTTTACATTAGTTTATCCGATGGAGCCCTTTACCTTATTCAAATTGAATAGGGGGTGGGGAAGGACTGGGACAGCCGACAAAGCACACTGACCCAGCTTGTCACCCAGTGACCTGTGAGAAGGAAATAATGAACTGTGAGTAGCTGTCATCCTAACTGTTTCTGACAGTTTGCCTTTGGGCACATCTGTGTTAGTTGCATTGGAAAGGCCTTTGTTCTCTTCCCACTAGTGACTTTGTGGCGCGCTGAGGGGTTTGCTAGCTCCTGGACTCTTAAGCGGCCCCTTCCTTCCCAGGGAAGCAAGCAGCTGCCGTGGATCACACTGGCGTTTCTCTTCATGACTCAACTTGGCATGTACTTCACTCTTTCAAAAAAGAACATACATTTAGAAGTCCTTTGATTTTTCTCATTTAAAATGTACTTTAATGTCTCCTGAGTTTTGATACTAACAACAAAGGAAGTTATAAAACATGTTTAGTATTATCCTAATTTTATATGGATAAAGGTAGAGATAAATTGATAGCTAACCAGATGGGCATGACTTGAAGGAAAATACATCCAAATATTGACAGCTGTTATTGAGTTTTAAATTTTTCTTTATTATTTTCCAAATTTCAATAATTGATTGTTATATTTGCAATAGGATACAAATCAACATATGTTATGAAAAACATTTTTAATGTAGATGCTTTTGATACATCCTTTATTCGTAGGAATATTTGTACTAAAATAGGTAAGGATATGCTCTATTTTGTTTCACATTTTCCACTGCTACTTTTTAAATAGATTTCTATCTAATAATTTAAACTTTTAAATGTTGTAGTATTTATGTTTTAAAGTTAATCTAGTGCATAAAATTGTTATAATCACTAGGAGATATAATTTTATAAGAAACAGGTGTTCTGTCTCCTGGTTTCCTGAAATAACACTACTATTTCAATGGCAACAAAAGCAGAACATTCTGAATAATACATATCATACCCTAAGAGAATTGTTTAAATTAAAATCAAAGCTTCATTTATAAAATATAATTTCTGAATCAGTTTTAAAGGCTTATTTACATTTTTACAGTTGCTATAAAATCAGTTCTTCTAGTATAATTAAGTCTGGCTACAATTGGTGTGTAATAAACACTGAGTATATGGTATTCACTTAGTTGTATTTACATTTCCAAGAGAATATAATACTTTTCCAAGAGAATATAAACTATACTGCAATGGTCAATTTTTATAAGGCCCCTTTTTTTAAAAAAAATCCATTATAGAATAAAAGAAATGAAGCTTGAAAGAAATTACATGCTTTTTTCTGCATTCAAGGTTTTTCTCTCAGTGACAATTTTGAGATGCACTAGCTAATGGAACTATATTATAGTCTCCTGCTTTTCAAAGAAAGGTAAATTAATAATAATGAGAAGTTCTTTAAGCAGACAAATGATGATCATATCTATATAATTATAAATTGTAAAAAACCACATATTAAAAATTGAAAGTCATATTCTGATTTTCTTGAGTATTCAATAGCATGTGATTTATTATTCTGTTAAATAATTTATGTAGCTTTGCATATAGTTGATGGTAATCTGTAACCATCTTCTGCTTAGAACACTCTTCTCATTTTGTTCATCATATATCCACACAGTTTTTGTAGAGACAGTGAATGTATAGGTCAGTTTTTTGTTTTTTGGGTTTTTTTAGAGGGAGGGACAGATGAGGGAGGGGCAGAGGGAGAAGGAGAGAGAGAATCTTTTTTTTTTTTAATTTATTTTTTTAAAAAATTTTATTATGTTATGTTAGTCACCATACAATACATCATTAGTATTTGATGTAGTGCTCCACGATCCACTGTTTTTGTATAACACCCAGTGCTCCATGCAGTACGTGCCCTCCTTAATACCCATCACTGGGCTAACCAATCCCCCCTCCCCCCTCCCCTCTAAAACCCTGTTTCTTTCTCAGGTCCATAGTCTCTCATGGTTCATCTCTCCCTCCAATTCCCCCCGCCCATTTTTCCCTTCCTTCTCCTAATGTCCTCCATGTTATTCCTTATGTTCCACAAATAAGTGAAACCATATGATAATTGACTTTCTCTGCTTGACTTATTTCACTTAGCATAATCTCCTCCAGTCCCATCCATGTTGATGTAAAAGTTGGGTATTCATCTTTTCAGATGGCTGAGTAATATTCCATCGTATATATGGACCACATCTTCTTTATCCATTCATCTGTTGAAGGGCATCTCGGCTCTTTCCACAGTTTGTCTATTGCGGACATTGCTGCTATGAACATTGGGGTGCATATGGCCCTTCTTTTCACTACATCTATGTCTTTGGGGTAAATACCGAGTAGTGCAATTGCTGGGTCATAGGGTAGCTCTATTTTTAAATTTTTGAGGAACCTCCACACTGTTTTCCAAAGTGGCTGTACCAACTTGCATTCCCACCAACAGTGTAAGAGGCTTCCCCTTTCTCCACAACCTCTCCAGCATTTGTTGTTTCTTTCCCTGTCCATTTTTGCCATTTTAACTGGTGTAAGGTGGTAATCTCAGTGTGGTTTTGATTTGGATTTCCCTGATGGCTAATGATGATGAACATTTTTTCATGTGTCTGTTAGCCATTTGTATGTCTTCTTCAGAGAAGTGTCTGTTCATCTCTTCTGCCCACTTTTTGACTTGATTATTTGTTTTTTGGGTGTTGAGTTTGAGAAGTTCTTTATAGATTTTGGATACCAGCCCTTTATCTGTAGTGTCATTTGCAAATATCTTCTCCCATTCTGTGGGTTGCCTCTTTGTTTTGTTGACTGTTTCCTTTGCTGTGCAGAAGCTTTTTATCTTGATGAAGTCCCAAAAGTTCATTTTTGCTTTTGTTTCACTAGCTTTTGGAGATGTATCTTGAAAGAAGTTGCTGTGGCCGATGTCAAAGAGGTTACTGCCTATGTTCTCCTCTAGGATTTTGATGGATTCCTGTCTCACATTGAGGTCTTTCATCCACTTTGAGTTTATCTTTGTGAATGGTGTTAGAGAATGGTCGAGTTTCATTCTTCTGCATGTGGCTGTCCAATTTTCCCAGCACCATTTATTGAAGAGACTGTCTTTTTTCCATTGCACGTTTTTTCCTGCTTTGTTAAAGATTATTTGACCATAGAGTTGAGGGTCCATATCTGGGTTCTCTATTCTGTTCCATTGGTCTGTATGTCTGTTTTTGTGCCAGTACCATGCTGTCTTGGTGATCACAGCTTTGTAATATAGCTTGAAATCGGTCAACGTGATGCCCCCAGCTTTGTTTTTCTTTTTCAACATCTCCTTGGCAATTCGGGGTCTTTTCTGATTCCATACAAATTTTAGGATTGTTTGTTCCAGCACTTTGAAAAAGGTCATTGGAATTTTGATCGGGATGGCATTGAAGGTATAGATTGCTCTGGATAGCATAGACATTTTAACAATGTTTATTCTTCCGATCCATGAGCATGGAATATTTTTCCATCTTTTTGTGTCTTCTTCAATTTCTTTCATGAGTGTTCTGTAGTTCCTAGAGTATAGATTCTTTACCTCTTTGGTTAGGTTTATTCCGAGGTATCTTATGGTTTTTGGTGCTATTGTAAATGGAATCATTTCTCTAATTTCTCTTTCTACAGTTGCATTGTTAGTGTATAAGAAAGCAACTGATTTCTGTGCATTGATTTTGTATGCTGCCACATTACTGAATTGCTGGATGAGTTCTAGTAATTTGGGGGTGGAGTCTTTTGGGTTTTCCACATAAAGTATCATGTCGTCTGCAAAAAGAGAGAGTTTGACTTCTTCTTTGCCAATTTGAATACCTTTTATTTCTTTTTGTTGTCTGATTGCTGTTGCTAGGACTTCTAGTACTATGTTGAACAATAGTGGTGAGAGTGGGCACCCTTGACGTGTTCCTGATCTTAAGGGAAAGGCTCTCAGCTTTTCCCCATTGAGGATGATATTCGCTGTGGGTTTTTCATAGATGGATTTTATGAACTTGAGGAATGTTCCCTCTACCCCTATACTCTGAAGAGTTTTAATCAGGAAAGAATGTTGTATTTTGTCAAATGCTTTTTCTGCATCAATTGAGAGGACCATATGGTTCTTCTCCCTCCTCTTATTAATGTGTTCTATCACATTGATTGATTTGCGAATGTTGAACCACCCTTGCATCCCGGGGATAAATCCCACTTGGTCGTGATGGATGATCCTTTTAATGTATTGTTGGATCCTATTAGCTAGGATTTTGTTGAGGATTTTGGAATCCATATTCATCAGGGATATCGGTCTGAAATTCTCCTTTTTGATGGGGTCTTTGCCTGGTTTGGGGATTAAGGTAATGCTGGCCTCATAGAATGAGTTTGGAAGTTTTCCTTCTGTTTCTATTTTTTGAAACAGCTTCAGTAGAATAGGTATTATTTCTTCTTTGAATGTTTGGTAGAATTCCCCAGGGAATCCATCAGGCCCTGGACTCTTGTTTATTGGGAGGTTTTTGATCACTGCTTCAATCTCGTTACTGGTTATTGGCCTATTCAGGTTGTCAATTTCTTCCTGTTTCAGTCTTGGCAGCTTATAGGTTTCCAGGAAGGCCAAGGAGAGAGAATCTTAAGCAGGCTCCATGCCCACTGGGGAGCCCAACACAGGGCTCAGTTTCAAAACCCTGGGATCATGACCTGAGCTGAAATCAAGAGTCGGACGCTTAACCGACTGCGCCACACAGGCACCCTGGGTCAGTTTTGATAACTCTGTCTTTTTAAGAAAAGCAAACTGTTTAAATTGCTACACTCAAATTCTTATTTCTAGAACTCTTACCAATTAAGGAAAATGTTAATATAATAATTGCTTTTGATATTCACTAAATCTAATTATACTTCCTAGGATTAAAATCTCATATTAGGTTAAATTTCTGTTCCTAGCTATTGAAATGCTCAGCTTTAAGCATTGGCCTTTAACTCTTTTCTTTTTTTTTTTTATGTTCCGTTAATCACCATACATTACATCACTAGTTTTTGGTGTGGTGTTCCATGATTCATTGTTTGCGTATAACACCCAGTGCTCCATTCAGTACATGCCCTCTTTAATACCCATCACCAGGCTAACCAATCCCCCCACCCCCTTCCCCTCTAGAACCCTCAGTTTGTTTCTCAGAGTCCATAGTCTCTCATGGTTTGTCTCCCCCTCCGATTTCCCCCCCTTCATTTTTCCCTTCCATCTTCTTTTTTTTTGACATATAATGTATTATTTGTTTCAGAGGTACAGGTCTGTGATTCAACAGTCTTATAGAATTCAGCGGCCTTTAACTCTTTTGTAGTATATACAAGATTGTGGTGTTGTATATAAGAACACAGAACTATTGTGTATTCCAGAGAGGCAGAGATATGCTTATAATTCTTCTTTTTTTTTTAATTAGAAAAGTCAAATATCCTGATATTGGGATACTGTCGCCTGTTTGTGTTTTGGTATATTTTTAAATGAATTCCCATATGTTCCTTGTCAATTAAAATAAAGCAAACAAATAATCTAATTGCACCTGCTTCTTTGAAACAAAGTCCAAATCAAACATTCCAAAAGATTAGGTTTATATCCATAAATGTGCATTAATTCAGAAATTATCAGAGGCTTTCAAATAAGCATTTTATGATTAATTTTTGTTCTCACTTACTGCCCAAACCTTCAATTATGCTGCTTAATTTCTATATTTTAAAATGTACTATTTATCTTTCTGTTTTATTCAGTATTGTCTATAAAGCTATTCAAGGTAGGAGCAGGAAACTCTGCTCCCACATTCTTCAAACTTGTAGCCCCCAAACTAGAATGTCTATATAGTATCGTAATAGTGAAAGTAGTAAGTAACAAGGTTCTAGATTTGAATAATGTGGATGGACAAGGAGGAGACTGGTGGAGGAAGTGTTAGGGCAATATATGGAATTGGACGAAAGCAGAGTTCAAGCAGTCAAGGTACCTGTAGGTTAGCTTCCTAACTTGTCTACCTCCTTTGACTCTTGTTCCCTGACAATCCATTCTCCACTTAATGGCCAGAGTGATCCTTTTGTATTCATAAGTCAGATCTTGGGAGTCCTCAGCTTCAGATCATCCAATGACTTTTTATTTCCTTTAGAATGAAACCCACGCCTTTACTATATGCTACATGGTCCTACTTTACCAGCCCCATGGCATTTCTCCGAACACCATTCTCCTCTCCCTTCCTCTGCTCCAGCCAGCCTGGCTTCCTGGCAATGTCTCAGGTTTGCCATGCATGCTCAGAACCCATCACTCTCTCCCTGCCTTATTTTTCTTCAAGGTACTTTGCCTATCATATACATAATTATTTACTGTCTGAGTTGCCCCATTAGAATGTAAACCCCATTTTAGCAGGAACTTTCATTTTATTCATATCTGTACCTCCAGGACCATAACATAACCTAGTGGATACTCAATACAAGATTGTTGGATGAATGAATGAATGAATGAATGTAGTACAATTCATGGAAATAAGAAAATAGAAAAGGAACTAATCTGATCATTCATATGTGTATTCAAGATCCTCACTGTTGGATAACTGTAACTTTATGTCCTACTTATGTGTCAGTCCAAAACTGTACCCATAACAATGGTTTTCTGATTTCCATATTTCTCCTTTCTTTCATCCTTTATTAAAGTGTGAATATTTATTGAACATTGTCTATTCCAAACACCATCCTAGGCACTGGGGATACAATACTGAAAAGACAGATATACTTTCTTGCCTCACAGAACTGCCCCATAGAATCTAGTAGGGAAGAGAATCAAATCACTACAGTAGAGAGAGAGTGATGAGTGTACTGTAGGGAGAAGGCAGTTCATCCTGAACACTCCTCCCTGGTGATATACTTGTGAAGTGTAACTCTGAACATCTCACTTACTGACTCAATTCTTCACTGTTTACCCATTTCCTACTAAGTTAAATGAAACATCAACTGGCAGACCCATCACACTGTGTTCCTGTGGCAGATCCTCCCTGTTCTTATCCAGGCCCAGGCTGACTGTACTTGGGTTATGCTGGATTTCTTGACCAAAATGCCCTTACCTTCTTTTTCCTACCTAAAATCCTGCCTTCTGCAAGGCCCATTTTCACTGACTGTTTTCAACCTTTCTTTTTTTTGATATATACATCCAAGGATATAAATTTTCCTCTAAGTATGGCTTTAGCTTCATTCCACCAATTTTAATGTCATATGTTGATTATCATTTCCATTTTGTTATAATCTTTGATCCATGGATTATTCAGAAGTATATTTCTTAATTTTCCAAATATATAAAACATTTCTGGTTTGTATGTATGTTATTGACTTCTAGATTTATTTCACTGTGGTTGAAGAACATTTTTGGTATGATCTCAACTCTGCCATTTATTGAGATTTGCTTTATGGCCCACTCAATATCTGGACAATTTCTATAAATGACCCACCAGTACTTGAAAAGAATATGTATTCTGTAGTGTGGATGTCCAGGTCCAGTGTTCTATATATGTCAATTAAATCAAGCTTGATAAATGTGTTTTCAGTATATACTTACTGATATTTTGTCTGCCTGTTAGATCGTTTACTGAGAGAAATATGGTTAAAATCTCCCACTATAATTGTGGATTTGTCATTTCTCCTTTTATCAATTTTATGAATATTTCTTTTCTATAATTTGAGACTATTTATTGAGTGTATATAATTTTAGAATTTTACTATCTTTCTGATGAGTTAAACCTTATGCTACTATGTAATGTTCCTCTTTGTCTCTAGTAATTTTTTTGACTATAGTTTATTGTCTCTCATATTAAATATGGTGACCTTAGCTTTTTTTGTCAGTGTTTGCATGATGTATTTTTGTATCCTTTTATTTTCAAATTTAATCTTTATATTGAAGGAGTGCTTTGTTTGAAAGCTTATAGTTTTTTTAATGCAGTATGATAACCTATGTTTTTTAATTGAAGTATTTAGTCCATTTACCTATAACATAATCACTGATTTTGGGGTTAGATATTAAATCTAACATGCTACTATTGATTTTTATGTGTTCAATATATTCTGTGTCCCATTTTCTTCCTCTGTCTCTCTTTTTGCCTTCTCTTGGATTCATTGAGCATTTTATATTATTTTACTCCCTCCTTCCCAACTATCTTGGTAGTTATACATTCTTTTACTATTCTTCTAGTGATTATTCTACAGATTATACATACTTCCTTGATGTATCAACATCTAATATAAATTAATATTTTACCACTTCTCAGAAAATTCAAGGACCTTGAAACTCCTATTCTCTGTATATATACCTTCTGATGAAAGGCTGGTGTATGTTTTAATTCTATGTGTATTTCAAACCCCACAAAACATCATAATTATTATTTTTTAGTCAGTATTCATTTAGTTTTAGCCACATTTTCAACCTTCCTGTTGATCTTTCTTTCTGGATCTCTGGACTTCCATCAGGAATTACTTTCCTTCTGTTTCAGGAACATCCTTTAATATTTAATATTTTCTTAGGTGTGGGTCTGCTGCTCATGAATTCTGTTTTAAATTGTCTTAAAATACATATATATATTTCACTTCCAAATTCTCATTTTCATATTTTTACTGAGTGTGAAATTCTAGGTTATCAGCTATTTTTTTTTTTTTTTCAGAACACATTGAGAATATCATTCCATTGTCTTTGGCTTCCATTTTGTTTATTTCAATTGAGAAGTCAAGTCTTATTGCTCCTTTGAAGGCAATGTTGTTTTTCTCTGCTGACTTTAAGGTTTTTCTCTTTGTATTTGGTTTTCACTATGATTTTTCTTAGTGGGTTTTTTGTTTGTTTTGGTGTTATTGTTGTTTTGTTGTTTTGTATTTATAATACTTGGGGGTTTTAGGGCTTGAATCAGTGCCTTTCTGTGTTTTATCAGTTTTGGAAAATTCTCTGCAATTGTTTCTTCAAATACTGTTTCAGCTGCATTTCCTGTTTCTTCTCTGAAGGAACATTAATGAAGTGTATATTAAAAATTCCTTTTTTACTCTAAACTTTATGTTTCTTATGCTCTATTTTGTATTTTCCACCCTTTTCCTTAAGCTTTAGTGTGGATATTTTCTTTTGACCTGTTTCTCAGATCATCAATTCTCCAACTTTTTCTAATTTGCTGCTAAATCCATATGTTGAAATCCTCATGTGTATTATGGTATTTTTCAGATAAAAATTTTCCATTTGGTTTTTATGGCTAATAATATTACTGCAATTTAATCATTCTTCTGTTGAACAATTTAGCTAGTTTTCAATATTTCAAGTTTATAAATTGCACTGTAACAAACATCTTTGATTTTGTCCAGAATGCATTCGTTCAATCTATGAATATTTATTAAGCACCTTATTTTCTCTGTCCAAAACTTTGTTGGACACTAAGAATTAAAAATATATACAAAAGTCCCTGATTTTCCTGAGTTCATGGTGTCATATAGCATTTTCTCTACTACATTACTAGTGAAAAATCTGACTATGGTTTTAAATATTGTGTTGATTATGAGTTACTGTTTTTATTTTCTGTTTTTTAAATATTTTCTATCTTATAACTTAGGTGATCAAAGAAGGAGCCTAAATCTGACTTTCTAATAGCATTTTATTTTCTCTCTGAAAACATAAGCCATCCTTTATATTTTTCATGCTTTCAAATTGGACTACAGAGTTAACCAAACTATACACTATACATACACTATCTTAGAATTATTCTTACTTTTTAAAAACAGAAATACTAGGAATCAACCCTTAATCATGAATAGTCTCTACAAATATTTATGAAAAATAAGTTGTTTTTATCTTCAGTTAAGTTACTTAAGAATAATTATGTTGTGGTACATCTGATCATTTCAGTTGCCCATCAATTTATCGACTTGAATACAGCTAACTGACAGTCTTTTTGATTGACTTGTTATCATTTGTATGTTTGTCATGAGTCTATTCTTTTTTGACAAAAAGTCTCCAGTTGGGCCATTCTGTGAATTAGAGGCAAGGGGATCAGCTGAGCAGACAAAACAATATTCTAATATTCATATGCTCTGAATACATAGATTTTGATTTGGTGATTTTATTCCCATTGCTAAACTTTGTTCACTGTATTCTCTCCTGTTCAGTTACTCCCTAATACCTGAGAGTCAATTCATTTATATATGATACATAATAAGCATCAATTTCTCACTCATATTCATTCATTCATTTGATAAATGCTTTTGAGTGCCTGTTCTATTAAGAGATATGGTATAGCTTATTAACTGACATCTCAAAATCTGGACTGAGATTAGCCTAGCTTCCAGTCCTAGTTGTAATATTCATGTTTGATTTTGGACAAGCTAGTTAATATCATTGATGCTAGTTTCCTCATATATAAAGGGGGATAGTAATTATTATGAAGTTTAAGTGATATCATGAATATTACCATTTATCTCAATTCCTGGCACATAGTAAATACTCAGTAAATGGTAGCTTTTATGATGATAATGATGTCCTATTATTAGTATGGATATTAGTATTAAATGCAAAATATTATAAAGATGCAAACCAATTCCTGCCTTAAAAATTCTGAAATCTCATTGAGGAGAAGCTCTGTACTGCTACATTTTTAATGTTACCCAAAAAGTAATTTTTGAGTTCTCATTGGATATCGAGAATTATACTACATAGTATTTGAGTATGTCTTTTAAAAAGTATCTCTCATTTGTATGTTTGGAGTAAATACCCAGTAGTGCAATTGCTGGGTCATAGGGTAGCTCTATTTTCAACTTTTTGAGGAACCTCCATACGTTTTCCAGAGCGGCTGCACCAGCTTGCATTCCCACCAACAGTATAGGAGGGTTCCCCTTTCTCCGCATCCTCGCCAACATCTGTCGTTTCCTGACTTGTTAATTTTAGCCGTTCTAAAAAAAAAAAAAAAAAGTATCTCTCAGATTTTAAGGAATATACGCATACTAAATATGTATATTCACAAAGAAATAACTTAATGGTGACAAACTACAGTCATGCTATAAAAATGTGTTCTTAGCTTTTGTGAACAAAAGAAATTGGATATATTAAATCACTTATATCACCAAGTTAGGGGATATAAATAAGTATGGTAGTCTGTTCTCAAGTAAGTTTAAATATAGTTGGAGAGACAAAGCAAAGAGATTAAAACTTTAATGACTGTTATTGTTTTTTATTACTCATGTTTACCATTACATTTTTGGGGAAACAAAATAAAAGGAAGAGGGAAAATACATAATTCTGGATTATTAATTTTTTATTTCTCTCCTTTATGTTTTGTTATTGTCATAATTTCAAAAATGGGGACATGCTAATTTTTTGTGTTTGATAATGACAATACCAGACATTAACATGTTCTGTATACACTTTTTCATAGCATTAAGTATATGCCTATATTATTGTTGTTTAGTGTGAATCTTAATTTGTGTAACCAGTGCCACATCATAGGACTCCAAGGTGTTTCCACGTTTTTTGCTCTTATAAACAAGATGGCAATAAACAACAGATAGAAACCTGAAACATAATGTAGGCGTTCGATAATCATCTCAAACAGAATTTTCACACAGCAGCAGCGCACACACACACACACACACACAGGTGCATGCACAACTAACTAGAGACATCTGAATAAGACCTGTGGATTGCCGCAATGTCAGTTGCCTGGTTTTGATACTGCACCATAGCTGTTAAGATATTATTGAGAGAAACTGGAGGAAGAGTTTATGGTACTTCTTTACACATTTCTTTGAGACTTCATGTGAATTTATAATTACTTCAAAATGAAATGTTTAAAAAAGAAAAACAAACCTTTCCCAAGTAGAAATAGGCAGGACTAAGAACAGAATACATGTGGAAGTAGAGCTCCTCAGAAAGATAATTACTTGACTGCACTCCTGATCTCGCAGGCTCAATACTCCTAAGAAAGGTTTTTGTTAGTTTGTTTTAACATATAAAAAGTTATCTGGAGCCTCTGAAAAAAAGGGACCATTAACACCAGACACCAAGTATTTCTCTCAATTAATGACAGTCCGTAGTATTTAGCATATTTTTAATAGAGGATTCTGGACGAAGATATTTAGAGACTTATATTGGAAGTCTGTTTCTCCATAAGAATAATAAAATAGGGTCAAATTCAATGAAGTCTGGGAGAGGTGAGGTCTTTGCCTTACGTCACTTGTAAGAAGTGGGTCAGACAAGCAGAAAATTCTCTGACTAGGAAGAGTGAAAATTAAATTCCTAAATTTGAGATTCTTTTGTCTTTTGCTTTACTCTTGGAAACACATGTAGACAAAAGTGTATGTGAGTGTGTGCGTTTGTGTGTGCACTGTGTATAGGTTGAAATTGAAGTGTCCCTTCTTCATATTGAAGTGTACCTACACATACATACATATGAATATACTTGTGAGACTACAGATAACATATATGAGCATATTAATATGAGACATAGAATCTCATATTATTATGCTTACAAGTCTTGTAAAATACTTACTATGATTTACTAGAATGTCATACTTCATTATTCCAAGGCTTAAAAAAAGTATTTCTAATATCTCTCTTACTCTGTCATGACTGTATAATCAGGTTATCATTATCCTAAAATATCAGCATCACATGCTACTATAGTAATAACTGCCTGCATTAGTTACCTATTGTTGTGTAACTAAAGTACTACAAATTAGCATCTTAAAACTCCCAGTTTTACTATCTCCCAGTTCTCTAGGTCAGAAGTTTAAGTGGGCTTTCTGGGTTAGGGCTTCACAAGGCTGAAATTGTGTTGGCTAGGCTGGACTCTTACCTGAAGGCACTAGGGTAGAATCTGCTTCTAGACTATTTCAGGTTGTTGGTCAAAGTCATTTCTGTGTGGTTGCAGGACTGAGTCTCCCTTTCCTTGCTGGCTGTCATCTCAGCTCCTAGAGGATGCCCACATAACTTGGCACATAGCCACTTCCATCTTCAAAGCTAGCAACGGTGTGTCAAATCCTCCTTGTGCTTTGAATCGGACTTTTCCTTCAGCTACCAGCTGGAGAAAACTCTGCTTTTAAAGGGATTTGTGAGTAGATTATGCTGACCCAGCAAATCTCCCTACCTGAAGGTCAGCTGTACTGTATTACATAATATGATCATGAGAGTGATAGCTCATATTCACAGGTTCCAGAGATTAGGGCAGGACATCTCTGGGGGCCATTTTTAGAATTACCTGCTGTACTGCTGCTTCCAGGTAAAGGACTAGTTTAGATAATTTCTTCATTTATTATATTCAAACTGTAGAATTCTTCATGGTCAACACTAGCATAGAAAGGAAAAATATAGAAGATAGCATTTAAAGAGTGTTAAAAAAAATTACATGCCTCCCTAACAACCTAAAAGTTTAAGCTAAACAGCCACAATAAGTAAATATCACATATACTACTTAGAGGAGGGCTTCAGTTGTGACAGAGGAAAGCAAAAGAAGATTTGCAGGTAATGTAATGACAGAAACTGTAACGGAGCTTTCCATTTTGCTGGCCAACAAGAGTTTGAGAACTCAACAGTATGACTGATACCTGTATAATGCAGGTGATAAAATTCCCAGTACAAACTGGTTTAAGCATGTAATTCGAAAAGAGCCCCAGGGAAATGTTGCTTTATGTCCTCAACTGATTAGATCCCATTTTTCTCAGTTCCACCTTCAGGATTCATGAGGAAGGAACATGGTGTCAGCAGCTTCTGCTCCCAAGTGTTCTCAGGTCACAGAGCCGCAGAACTTCCCAAAAGTACCAGCAAGGTCTTTGAATTATAAACAAAGCCTCTGTTGTGTCAGGTCCCATTCAGAAGGGATCCCTGGGCAGTGCTGATTGGCTTAGACCCAGGTCAGGTGCGTCAACTCTGGTGTCGGGTGGAGTCAGCTTCACTGGAATCACCCGGAGGGACACTAAGGGAGAGGTGATTCCTAGAAAGAAAGAAGGGTGCATTGCCAGAGGGCAGTGAAGGATGCTGAGCTGCATGAGCCGGGAATGTCCACAGCAATGTCTTGACCATTCAAAATATACTTTTATAGGTGTGCCTGGCTGGCTTAGTCGGTAGAGAATGCAGCTCTTGATCTTAGGGTTGTAAATGTAAGCCCCACATTGGGTGTAGAGATTACTTAAAAAATTAATATCTTTTTTAAAAAAGATATTTTTGTAGATACATTCAATACCAGTGGGTTATATACAAATATCTCATTTGCTCACTAGAGTGAAGCAGCAATAGCGGGCTGAAAGGAAAGCTGGAGAGTTACTTTGGTGGTATTCAAACTATGCTATGGGGAACCTCAGTGTTCCTCTGCTGCTATAAATGAAAAAAATGGAAAGCTTGGTCCAATTTACAGAAGAAACTGCAGAAATGTTCCTTCTTTATTTTCCCAGAAACTTTTTAAAAATAACTTTGGTACTTGATAGCATTTGCTTATTCTAGGACCAAGTATAAAATGTTAAGATGGTCTCTGATTTAGCACAGATTATATATGTGGTTATTAAAATTTATATATATTAATATTTTACTACATTCTCTTAAAAAGCATAAAAAATTCAATGTGTTTTGTTACATGAACAAGTTTGAGGACCATTGATATAGTCCTGTCTTCTCAATTGCAGGTGAATAAGTTGAGGCCCAAAGAAGTTAAAGACGTGTCCAAGGTCATCCAGGTAGTTAGTCAAGAATCCTGGTTTTATGTCTCATTCTAAAACTTCCCCATCCTTCATGCTTAATATTTTAATATTGTCTTAATTTTATCTTACATTGTTGGAGAACTTGATTGTTAATGGAAAGGATGGTAAATGTGTAGAGATAGGAAGACAAGAATGTCGTTATAATAATAATAATTGAATTTTATTAGAATGTAAATTGTATTTGTGGGCTTTGCTTAAAATAACAAATGTTAACAGGGTATTTGATGAGAAAATTTAGAAATGAGGCTTAGTTGTTTAGTCTGACTTTTTGTATGAACATATAAACCCCAAATTACCTAGTTTCTTCTAGTGTTTTTACTTATTTTAGTTCCTACACCATGATGATTCCTCACAGAAGTCATCTAGAGGCAATAACATGAAGTGGTCAAGAAGAGACAGGACTTAGACTAGCGGGGTAAAAACTCTAACTTTGGCAAAGCTCCTTTTTCTCTTTGTGTTTTAGTTGCCAATTCTACAAGTTAAGGTGTAATTCCTCAACTGGTGGTTGTGAGGATTAAATGAGACAATACATGAAATCAAGCTGCAACATAAGATATAGGTAAGAGCACAGACTTAGGAGCCAGATTCCCTTGGCCCAAATTCTTACAAGCTGTGTGACTTTGGTCTAGTTACTTAACCTCTCTGCTGTTGTTTTTTTCATTTGTAAATTAGAAGTAATGATAACATCAACCTTATAGGATTGCTGAGGATTAGGAGAGTCAATATTTGTAAAACATTTAGAAAAATGCAGGTCCGTTTATATAATACAGGCACTCATATACAAATGAGTAAGTGCTGAGAAACAGTGCTTGGGACATAGCAAATGCTCCATGTGAGAGTTATTTGAAGGAGTCCCTAATCACACCCTATCACCTTGTTTTATTTCCTTCATAGCACTTAACACTAAGATTGTTTGGTTTACTCATTTGTAATGTCTTATTGTCTGTCTTTCCCCTGAAAATACAAACTGCATGAGGACAGGGACTGTCCCATCTCTTTCACTGCTGTATACTCAGAGCCTGGAACATTGCTCTACACAGACATGACAAACTCAAGAAATATTATTGAATGAATTAATGATTAAAACTAACAACATAAGCATAAATCCCTTAAGTACTTTAAATGTAATACTGTTAACATGATAATGCCTCCGAATGAGAAGTCTTAATTATTTTTCAGGTCTTATCTGTATTTCTAAATGAAATCTGTACAAATTTCCTTGATTAGCTATGCTAATTTGACATTTATGACATGCATCAGAATGCACAGTTTCATTTAGGATCTTTAACATACTATAAATACCTTGAGCAAAGCGTAATTGAGATCTTTTCTCCTATTCACATGAATGCGTACAATGCCTTGGTGTTTTACCACATTAACCCCAGAGGACTTGCAATTTCTTAATGCTATTGACCTAGCTTTTCTAGCTCACAGCTGTTTCCTGATATCGTGTCTGACCTCTGGGACAAAACAGGGTTTAGGATGCTTTCGCATTTGCTCCATGTTTTTATTTTTTTCTCGCAAAGTACGGCTAACTGATAAAGTCAATTGTCATATTACCTTGTATTTTGGCACCAAGACCTCCCAACTCTAGGCCTTAAAGGGCTAAACCCTTAATTATGGATGATTTCACAAATAGGAATTTATTGGTACAAATTCCTTTTTGTGTTTTCCTAGAAAATACACGGACTTTTTATTGTCATCAGTTAAAATTATGGTTGAAATTAGTAGCACATATAAATTCAGCAAATTTCTGAGTTCCTCTGTGTGCCAGCTCAGTCCTACACACTTTCCATATATTGTTATTTAGTCTCATGAAAATTCTTTGAGGGAACTATTATTTCTACCACTTTTTTCTTATGGGAAGAATGATGCACAGAGAATTTGCCTGATGTTCTAGGGTCAACTAGTAACTGGCAAAGCTGTGATTTGAACTTCAAGCTCCAGAGGCTAAATCCACTCTTTTTTCTACTGTAGCAGTGATTCCCAGATCAGCAGCATCAGCATCTCCTGGGAACTTGCTAGAAATGAGTTTTCAAGGCCTGGTCCAGAGCTGGGGTGAGAGTCAGGGCAGCAATCTGTGTATCTTCCAGATAATACTAGCTAAAGTCTGAGGACTGTTGCACAAACTCACAAGCCTACAGTTTGGCCTAGCCAGGTAGATGACTGGGTGAGTTAAATGACTTTCATTTTTGGGAAAGATGTATTTATAATAAAATTTTCAATTGCACTTTTTTCTCAAGACATAACGCTATCTTAGGTCTATTTTTAAAGTCCTTTATTTTAATTTTTTCATTAAATTCAGTTTGACCATTTTTTTTACACAACTATATCTCCATCTCCATGGCCAATATTATTTTCAGTGTGTATCTGAAATTCATAATGGCTTGACCTATCTTTGTTTCATATTGATGATATTAAAATTTTTTCTTTATTAGTTTATTAGTCTTCATGCTTTGGGTTTAGGTTTTTAACGATTGTAGCCCTGTTCGAAATGCAATTAATTGTATTCTTTTTGTCACCTGAGTAAACACAAATGAGTATATCGATTTGTTCTTCTTCCCTTGGAATCATGGGACTAAATCACCTTATTTTATTAACAAACAAATTTGAAACAGGTTGTAACATAAAGTATGACCTCTTAAAATACCATTCCTCCTATTATATTTTAAAACCCTGCTTATATAATTCTTTTTTTTTTTTAAGATTTATTTATTTATTTGAGAGAGAGAGAAAGGGGAGAGGGAGGGAGAAAATCCCAAGCAGACTCTCCACTGAGCATGGGGCCTGATGAGGGGTTTGATCCCATGACCCTGAGATTATGACCTGAGCTGAAACCAAGAGTTGGACGCTCAACCTACTGAGGCACCCAGGCGCCCCTGCTTATATCATTTTTTTCATATATCCCATTAAAAGAAAATTTTGATATGTTTTCCTTTGTTTTTCTTTTTCATTTCAAATCCTAAACTTAAAGAAGAAAAAAATCCCCTAATGTGTAAAGTTGTATAAACCAAGGGCTATAGCCTATAACCGTATAGTACACACTGCCTGGCATAGAGTAGGAGTTTAATAAGAGATGAATAGATTAAAATGATAATTTTGTACACAAGTTTTTATTTATTTTGTTACCATATTTATATGAATCATCACATAACTAAATAACCACAGTAAGCACTTAATGATAATGCTGATAAGATGTCAGCATTTGACAGTTACTTTTTCAAATTAATAAATTTGAAGTTAAGAAAAAAATTGATATTATGACAGAAAAAAAACTATTTCTTTTGTAACTCCCACTTTTTTCACTTTTAGCTTTTAATCCTGCTTGCTCTGTTAAAAAAAGATAGCTCTTTATAGGTGTATCCAAAGAAAAGCACTTCCAACAATAGAATCGTTCCCCAGGAGAACTGTCTTGTTGTGAGGACATAGGATTTGAGTCAAATTCACTATTTGGGTCTTCAACCGTGCTCCACGCCTAGAGCACTATTAACTACAGAGACACATTGACACAAAAGGTGGTGAGCCTGCCGAGAGGCCAGGAAGTGAAACAGGTCAAATAAAATAATTTCTGGATACTTTCCTCTTCCAAAAATCTGTTATGAAATCTAGCATTGACCTCTAGTGTATTTTACTTGTTAATTGACCCAGAGAATCAAGTCTTCATCTTTTTAACATTCACAGCCCAAACAAATTATTATAATTCCAGATTCTCCTCCAGTCTCGTTCTGTTTTTCAAAGATTTGGCAGGCATTACAAACATGGAAGCATGCACAAAATGTTAAAATTTCTCCCAACAAATCATATGTTTTTCAACTGATTTTAAAAATATAGTAAGTAATCAAGACAATAAAATAAGTATGATGCAAAAAGAATAAAGAAATTAACAAATACACTTCACATACCTAAATGCTTATTAATTCTGCATTTACATTCATTAACTATTCACATTTCTATTTTTGTTCTCTGTTGTTCTAAAAAACACAAATAAAAGACTAATGGTTGCTTGAATCACCTTTACAGCCATGACAAATGGTGGGAAAGGATTAGCATTTAGGAAGATAAAAATTGTAATTAAAGATAATCCTGATAAGAGGAAGAAATATTCAGATGCAAGCCAATTCCATTCCTTAGAAAGATGTGGTAGTTCACTGAGGAAAAACAAACAAATGTTAGGTTGTTCATGAGCACGTCTGGCAAGGTAAGTTCTGGGACATTACAGAGATAAGAGACTTTCAGGATTCTCTTAGAAACACCAATTTTTAAAAAGCAAGTTGGCTCCTATGTCTTTTCAACGTGTCCCCACATGTGTACAATTATAGACCTACCAATTTGCCTTAACACTGGCTCCACTCTGACCAGAATCCATTTCTGGACTCAGAGTGTCAAAACCTGAGGACTAGGAGGAATGGCTTAGAATTTGGGTTTTGAGAGCCTCTGGATTCAGGGAAACTGGGGATGATCCTGGAGGGGAGGCTACACTTCAACAAGAGTACCTCTGCTTTATATGTTGAGTTCCTGCAAAGGCAGTATGTGTTATGGTTAAGAATATAGATGTTCTGGTCAGGCTGCTTCAGTCCAGATACTGACTCAGCACTTACTAGTTACATGACCTTGGATAAGTACCTTACTTCTGTCTCTTGTTTTTCATTTCTGTATGGTGGTACCTAACTCTAATGGTTAGATTAGTGCCTGGCACATAGTAAACACTCAGTAAATAGCTACATGAACAAAGAGATTTGCTAAAATAAAACAAAGCAAAACAACAACAAAAAAGGAAATCTTTGAAGCCATTAATTTTAAGATAGTTATAAAAACTAAGGGTTAAGGAGTATGAGGGTCCCTGTCCTACTTCTGCTGCTTCTTTACTAAAGTATTCCCCACCGTGTTCTTTTAAATCACATGTACTGATTTTGTTTTATATTCTCTGTTTTACTAAAGATTCATAAAGCATGTATATTATCTTTATGTATTATATTTTTGAATGGTTAGGTCAAGGGACAGGTGGGGAAGACAGTCATGTAATTTGCTTTTTACAGTATCTGTTACTGAGACATAGGTAGATCCAGGTTTGTTGATGGATTTTTAAGAATGATAATGACAATAATATTGATAACAATCTCTACATAATGGTCAGAGGAAGTAGGATTATTCTATATGATATGAGAAAAGAGAGCAGTGATTTAATAGTGATGTTCACAATAGTGATGTTATTTAAGGACATACATAGAATATGGTGAATAGTTTTTATCTTTTTCAAGTTCAGAATAAATCAGGGGGATAAACAAGGATTTCGTTGAAGCACATTCAACAAATGCCTATCGCTTGCCAGCTACTTGCTAGTGTGGAGGGGATAGAAGATCAGTCTCAAAGGAATAAGCAGTTTGTCTGATGAAGTATTCCGTTTCTATAGAATAGAGCAACTCCAAGATGATTACCTAAAATAGAGTTGATTAGTGCCAGAAAGTAAGAAAGAACTTCAGTTATAAATGTAGAAGGAGTGAAGGAAATAGAAAATCGTCGTCAGAACAGCATAGCAATAGTTGCTGCAGGCAAGATCCATAAACAGAGGCTAAAATTAGTGGGTGAAAGTTTAAGGTAAAACAGCATATTTCCAGATAAGGTTTAGGAGCATAAATATTCAAGTATATCTATTAGTCACCAGGGACAGTATAGTAATTTTACAATGAAGTAACTTGGTGGATAGCATCTTAACCAAATGATCAAAGTTAACATCACCAGTAATAAGACAAATGGACGGGGCGCCTGGGTGGCTCAGTAGTTAAGCATCTGCCTTCGGCTCAGGTCATGATCCCAGGATCCTGGGATCGAGCCCCGCATCGGGCTCCCTGCTCAGCGGGGAGCCTGCTTCTCCCTCTCCCTCTTCCACTCCCCCTGCTTGTGTTCCTGCTCTCACTCTCTCTCTCTCTGTCAAATAAATAAATAAAATCTTTAGAAAAAAAATAAGACAAATGGACATATGTACCTTCTGAAATGATCTGATGATATAGACCTCTGTGATATTCTTCCCCCCAAATCCATTACCTCAGTCTAATAATGAGAAGACATTAAAGATCCAAATTGAGGGATATTGTACTGATGACTTTTCTTCAAAAGTTTCAAGGTCTTGAAAGGAAATACTGATCAACTATCACAGATTAGAGAAGACAAAGGAGACACGGTAACTAAATGTAGTATGGTCCCCTGGATTAGATCCTGGAAGAGAAAAACGACATTAGTGGAAAACCTGATGAAATCCGAATAAAGCCCAAGTATAGCTAATAGTATTGCACCAATGTTAAATTCTTAGTTTTGATAATCATACGATGGTTATGTAAGATGTTAACATAAAGGGTAACTCGATTAAGCTCTCTAGTATTTTCACAGCTCTTCTATAAATCTAAAATTGTCTCAAAATAGAGCCGAACCTTTTGAAATTCTGAGATTTCTTACATATGATTCCAAAAAACAGCAAGGGCAGAAACTAGAGATCTACAAAAATAGCTCTAACCTTGCACTTTCGTAGAATTTTTCTGGATGCTTTCTCATTTTTCAGAAATGTATGTTTCATATCACTCCCTTCACTAACTAAACAATGCCATGTTGTTCCAAGTCAGTTAATGTGTATATAAAATGTACATAGAATGTATATATGAAAGCTGGACAAGGAGACTTTTGTAGTATAGAATTGTCATTAACAGATACTCCAGGCAGAGTATATTTCACAATGAAAGGTAACTTTCTACCTTCATTTGACATATTAGTTAGGCTACTGAAATCTTCAAAATCTTCAAATAATAAATGGCCATTCCCATTTGGAAGATAAATTCCACAGAACTTGAATTTGAAATGGATGTTAAATGACATGAAAACAGAAACAAAACTAAACACTTATAAAACAGAGTGTATATATATATGTACATATATATATACATACACACACATATATATAATTTTTTTCTAATAAATTGTCTAGAATTTCCTTTGACAAAGGTTTAAGTTCTACCTCTCTATACTTAAAAGAGATCTCTTTGGGCCAGCTTTGTAGGGTGGGCAATTTCTGTGCCTGCAATTATCAGACAACATACAATCTTGTGCATAAATCATTGCTGCCGCAGTTAGCTCATTTACCACTCCTGCCCTGGAGACAGAGGAAGCCGCCCCTCCGTAAACAGCTGGGATGGAATTGCTAGAAGGGCCGTCTGTCCCTTTTGATAAACAGTCATGGCCTCCCACCTCTGCCAGGTGTGTCTTCTTTCACAAGGATTAGGGGAGGGGCCGGGGTTGCTTCTTTTAAAATAAAAGATCCACTAAATTAGGAGAATTGACTATGTCGGATCTAAAAAAGAGTAAGATAATTGTCCTGAGGTACTTACAGTCTGGAGTTTATTTTATCCTCTAATAAGCTCTTTAAACTCCACTTGGCTAAACCAACTAAAATAAGAAAAAGCAAACTGACCTCACACTTCAAACAACTTTTCTTTTGTGGGAACAAGAAAGTCACCTCTAATTATAGCAAAGGAATGATAAACAAATCTGTCCAATCTATTTGTTGCTTGTGTTCCTGTTGTTTATATGGTTGCCCCAATTACACTTTCGGTTTTTATTTTTGTTTACCCTGTCTCATTAGTATTTCTATCTCATTAGTATTTTTCCCTACAGAATTTTTTGCTCCTCTCTCTGAGGCGTAATTGTATTATAGCAGTTTGAAGAGTCATTTGTTTTTTCCCTTGGTTATAAAATGTCTTCCGTCCATAGCACTCTGACTTCTTAAAGGGAATCGCAAAGAAAAACATTAGGGAATACAACAGACAAGACGTGAGCTGGTAAATTAAAATTAAAATATACGCTATCACGTAATATTTGTGCTTAAAATGTTAATGGAAACTAATTGTTCACTTGTTATGACCTATATCCTTTTGAAATATATAGTTTCTGAGTCATTAATCTGAAGCAATATTTCTTGGAAATTCATTCAGGTTTCTGCTCTATCTGAACTTTGTGGACCTCTCATTTATTTGATGGGCATATAAAATGTAGGTGATGGACTCAGCAAGCCAAATTTCATATGGATTCAACCTCAGAGGCCAGATTCCTGACACAAAGGAGGTTGACTAAGAGAAGTCTATTCCATTATAATATTATTTTCTATGGAACTGAGTTTATGTGCAGTGGTTTCATTGTGTTAATTTATTTAACCAGATATGTCCTACTTAGAAAAATACCACTTACAGAATTTCAAACATATTAAAAGTCCCAATAGATTTGTAGATAAGATCCACAATTTATTTTGTCCATGATGACATAAAAGAAAAATATAATAGTGGTTTTAAAATTTGAGGTCCTACAGTATGAATTTCATTGTCTTTCTAGATTTAGTTTATTATTCCAACAGGCATCTGGGTTCAATGCTTGTGTAAGAGAAACTTTCTTTTAAATTTTATGTAATAATGCAATGGTGAGTGAAATTAATTTCACAATATTTCTTGCTTTCTTTATAGTAATCAAATATTATATATGGATTAATTATGACATCTGGGGATATAGTATATAAGACATGGAGGTTTGTGCTCTAAAATTTTCACTTTCCACAAAAAGTGGTAAAAGAGACTTTTGCAGGACAAATTTCTGGCATTTTGCTTTTTAAAATCTTGTAAGATAATGTTAACATTATGAAAATTTTTTTCAAAAATTGGAGTCATTATAAGAAACATTTTATATAAAAGTATAATAATATCTAGAATTAGATTGCACTAAGTGCTTCAGTGAATTATACACACAGCTCTTTGATCTTGGATATTTAACATTACCAAGTTAGGAGATTAAAAAAAAAAAGAGCCTAATGATATGGATTTGAGAAGTCATTAATGGGAAAAAAGTTTTAAGTATTTGTCCTTTTGAAGGCAAATATATTTCTAGTATTTGCCAATTCATCAGAGGTTCAGAAATGGCAACCTGTTAGTTTCTACCACTATACTATACGTGTTCTAAAGCTTTTATGTAACACTTGCATTCATGATTCAAAATTCCTTAACGAACTATCCACATGTCTCCTGTATTTTTAAGATTGCCTAAAACATAAATGATTCTGAAAATAATTCATCAAAAATTGTAATTTGTAATCCTAACACCTTTTAAAAGGTACATAACTTTCACTCACACCCCAAGGGTCAATATGTTATAATTTTGTTTTACTTAAGCTTATAAGAACTCAGATAAAAATAACTGGGTTTAAGTGTGGTTTCCTCTGTTTTTTAGTCTCAGAGGGGGGAATTTCTAGATTAGTTTTTTTTTTCTTCCCCTGGGAAATATACAATTCTCTATGTTATGGCCATTAATGTTCAGTAATAAGTTAGTCCTCAAATACCAATAAGATGATGTGGGCTTGATGGAAGTTAAATGTCCCTAAATCCTATGAATTGATCTGCAGGAGCTGTTTTCCGCATGAGTGGTGGCTTCAGCCAGGCAGACATCCGCAGAGCTGCGGAGGTCAGGGTGATGGAGGAGGAGTGGGTTTGGCGGCACATATGCACTCTATTCCTGACAGTGTCTTGCTTCGGCAAAGGGAAGTGAAGCGCGTATACCATGCTCAGTGGCATTTCCAAATGCAGCTCAGCTGGGGGCCCAGGCTTATTGCATCAGTGGCACATACTGGGCAAAAAAGGAAATACATAATTTTGTCAAAGTAGTAGATCACAATCTACCAATCCTTCCCTCCCCCTTCAAAATCATCACCCCCACACACTAATAGCTCTAATAGATACAGACTTTATGCATATTTCAGTCACAGCAGTATTTCTAATGCATATGTGAAAGGGCCCTTAATTTATGTCTACCAACTGTGTGGTGCCCTTCTTTTGGGTAATGTCATCATCCTAATGGTGTTTCTATTATACTCAAAGGTAGCAAATGAGGCTTATTGCAAGAAGGTAATTGATTTTCACTGAGTGAAAATGTAAATAGCCATAAGAAATCCTATGAAAGATAAGCAGTTCAAAATTGCCAGAAAAAAAATGATTTGTATACATGACTTATTGGTCCAAGTATATAAAATGTTTCTTTTTTCAAGTCGATACCACAATAACTGTATTTCACATCATTTTATTTTAAATTGAAATAAAAATTGAAGAATTTTGATGATCTTGCTTTTACCAGTTTGACTGTGTATATTACGAAAATTATCATCTTATATGGAAGAGGGCTTCTTTTTGTCAGTGTGTCCTTGTAAGAGAAACCATGTAAGTGAAATTCCTCTTATGGATGTGTAAAGAGAAATAATTCTTTTGATTTGCTGTAGTAAGAAAAGTATGCCATCAGTATCAATAATGTATTCTTTAAAAGAATACAAGCCAAAATCTCATTTAAAATCAGCATAAATGTCATCAAGAAAAAAGCAAAGCTCAAAATGTGCTTTATTATTACAAAGAAAGATTAGATAGAATCACAGGGGCTTAAGAATTTGATTTGATGTGAATACAGTTATGACTGATATTTTCTCAGCAAGTAAATATAATTCTTAAAATTTATATTACCAAAAGAAAAAGTAGAGCAAAATAGAATATCCGAGACAATGAATCTACTAAATAATGCCGTTATTGCTAAAATAATGTCATTTTTAAATGTACAGTAAAGAGCTCATAAAACTATTTTTGTTCCCTCCACAACTAAAATACAGACCTTTGCACATTGCTGTTATAACTAATACTACTTACATCACCACTACGGTTTTCTGATTTTAAAAGATACCTTTTCTCTGAAGAGTCACTTCTATCAGAAAAGCAACATTTTAATCACAAAAGTCTCCCTTTTCTACTTAAGTTTGTTGTAATGGTAATTAAGCAATAGACCATTCATTTTTTTCCATTCCCCTGCCCTATCTTGCTTATGATCTGAAAAGGACTTTTATTTCAGAAATTATAAAATATTTAATGAGAATGTTTTAAGTTCTTGCCTTAGAAGAAGGTCACTTGGATTGACAAGAACATATCATTTGTGTTGACCTTCGAGTTGGCAGATAGAGAGATTTGATCAATTTTATTTCTGCAGTCGAATAGGAAATGGGACAGGAAAAGCGTCCAAATTCCTTCCCGCTGAGGGAAGTTTAGAGAAGTGATTCTTTCCTTTTACTTTCAGCATCAGCAGATGCAAAATCTTTAACATCTGTTTTATTCTTCATAACGTGTGTGGCTAGAGGCAGGCCTGACGTAGCCATCAGCTCAAACAGCCGGTAGACTGAAAGCATGGTGACTTATTACACAGTGCCATGAACAAAATCTACCCTTTAATATTAATTAGTCCCCAGCCAAGCCCTTCGGTTTGTTACAGTTTTGGAGTCAGACACGCAGGACTCCCTAGTGATACAGAGATTTCATGAATCACTTCCAGACCATGTACAAAAATTCCATTTAGTAGAAAACATGAGCTCTAAGCAAGAAATTCAACTTTATGGGGAAAACAAGACCGTGTGTGTTTATTTCATTAAGAAGAAAACATCAAATAGGTTTATCATGGTGTGACTTTGCAGTTTCCACATTCCAAATTCGCCATTTCATTTAAAAACGCAGGCCTTTTATTTTGTTCCCTCTGAATTTAAGTACCTCAGATTTATCATGCTGTGTGTAAATAATGAAAACAGGAATGGTTTAAAGACTGCTAAACAATTAGTACATTCAGATATGAAATTGCAGTAAAGATGTTGGGCCAGGCATCCGTCACTCTATTTAGTGTATTTGATAGGGAGTATATAGCAAGGAGAGTTCTACACGGTACTGACGAATGTGGATCTGAACATTTTGAGAGGATGTTTGTCTGTTAATAATGACCTTAAAACTTTTTAGAACTTAGGACACATGTAAATTGAAACAATAAAAAATGTGTTTGGATAACATAAGACAGTATCTCTATCATTAAAACAATCTAGTAGTTTTATGCATTTGTATTTTAAAACGCATATTTTATTTTATTTTGAAAAACTGTTAAGCACTAAAAGTTCAACAATTTTTATTTGTGCTGGAAAAGAAAGCTTTATTATATGCCATTTTACGGTGTCCAAAATCTAAGATAATACTCTATTTTATAGAAATATCATTTTTATTAGTTTTTATACTAATTCCCTGCTTTGTATTATAAGAGAATAAACAATGGTGTCTCCTAGGTATGCCATTCCAAATCTCGGGTGTAGTCATGGGTGCAATTTTCTTTAAGACTGAGATGAGAATACTGTTGGCAGTATGTAACTGTAGTTCAGTCCTGAATCCTGGAAACTTTAATTCAGGTGCATTGTGGGCACATAAATTTTGAGTTCAAATGCTTTTAAGAAGTCATGCCATTTTGTCGTTTGACACTAATTTTCAACCCAGCATGTTTTAGCAATGACTGAAATTAGTTCCAAGTGAATTACAGCTAAGCTATTTTCTACCATCTAGAAGAAATTTTTTATGCCAACTGAGTCAAGAGAGGTTTTTGAAATTTCGTTTAGTATGTATTATGGTATGGATCTCATCAGTGTAGACAAGTGTCCTGATTGTACACACCGTTGAGATGTCACTGAATTGCTTTTTTACTAATACTGTTCAACCCTAAATTTATTCTTATCGGTCAGAAGACATATTACTTACAATTCTCTGCTTTCTTTCCAAGTCATCAACAAGTGTTATTTCTGTGAAGTCGGTGAGACAGATGCTGACCCATTGGAAGCTGGACTAAAACCAGCAACTGATTTTCCTCATGACAGTAATTACCATCAAATATGTCTTCTACCTTCCAAATTTGAAAAAGTGTTCTGTAGGGGTGTATATCATAATTCAACCTCTGTGTCCTGAACACATAATGGAGACTCAAATTTTTATGAAAGTTGGAGGCAGAGTATTTAGGCAACATGACTATCATGAGGAGATAACACTTGACCATAAGGAAAAGAAGTTTCTAGGCTTTAAATAAAATTGAAACCTAAAAATGAAAAGGAATTTCTATGGATCTATTTGAGTATTTTGAATTTTCAGGTCATTTCTTTTAGTCTCAAAAACAAAAGGGATCCATGGTAGATAAAGATTTGATTTGACCTCCACATTTTACAAAGGGTACAAATGATGTTGGTTTAGTTAGTCTTCATGTAAATAACTAACTACAGGGTGATGGAAAATATAGGAAGTATATAATCAAATTTAAGGTATTAAATTCAAACTATGAAGATCAAAACAATAGTGAAATATATAGTACTGCATTGCTGTGGAAAAAATTCAAGGTTGTTGTGTTTCAAGGATTAAACGTAACAACAAATTGTATCAAATGAATTAGGAAAGTTCCTCAAAATGGCTTTTACTTGAATAAGATTTTTCCCATCAAAAAGGCAAGAGTCTCCTAATTTGGTGAAAAGTTCAACATTTAGATACGAAGATAGTCTTCCTTTAACATTTAAAACCTTCCATTGTGATAATTTATATGCTTTAAAACACTACCGATCAAGTGGTTGAAGTACATAAATAAGTAATAAAAAGCACATCAAAGTAGTTATGACGAGACAGCCAGATGGCAGAGAATTGCAGTACTTGCTGTAATTTTATCAAAATTACTATTGTCATGGCATGTTAGTTTTCATAAGAATTTGTACAGTCACTGATCTCATACAGACAAATTAATTTCAGGTTCTCTCATGTGTAGTCACATAACAGCTATACTTGAGCACGCACAAAAGAAAATTAAATAATCATAGTCACATAAACTTGAAAAGCAGCACAATATCTTAAGTTTACTATTCCATAACGTCTTGGGATCAGTGATCGTTTCTGTTATGTTAGACTCAAATTGATCTACAGTGGTATAGCCATTATGTAGTTTCTGCTCTGTTTAGTCTTCATTATATAAAGGTACTGTGTCATGTATTCTCTTAGTGAAGAATTGTTATTAAGGCAGTAATGTTGTAATTCCTACATTTATGGCTTTTCTTCAAGTTTCATTCCTTTATCTCTTTTATGTCTAAAGGGATAACAGAGCTTTTTATGCTTCCCTTTAAAGATAAATACAGATATGAAACCTCAACAGTTAATGAGTTTAAATGATATTTGAATTAAGAATGTTCATTACAGGTTTCAAGCGTTCTCCCTCGTTTCTTTGTCACAGAATTATGAAAAGAAAACCTGAGGCTGTGAATTATATGTACCTCTGCTGTTCATATCCAACCAACAAGTTTCAATTCTAAAGGCTCCTTCCTAAGGTCATTTATTTTTATTGTCTCATTTCATAGCCCAGTTCTTTCTGCCGTGCCATATCCCACCGTGTATCAGATTTGGTGCATCATCAATGTACACTAGGCCTCAGTTTCCTTATGACATGGGTGTTTATCTGCTGTATTTACTTCAGAGACATTGGAGGTTGTGCTGAGAACTTCATGTTCATTAAAGTAGGCTTCAGTTTTTATGACCTTAAAATGGGAAAGACAAACATTTTCAGTAACTATTTCAATGACCTCAAACAAATTATTCAAGCAAGTATAAAGTATATCACCTGGCAAAATGATGGCAGTCATAAATATCTTAGGAAAAGTCCCTTTAGGTATTTTAATCCTTTATTCTTTTTCCACCAAAAAAATGCTGTAATTAACTTTACACTAAAGAGAAAGAGTTGTTTTAATTCACTGAATTTTAGTTATCTGTGCTCAAGTACTCTGTGGTTTAAATGTACATATAGCTTTTATTTCATGATGCTGTTTTCATATTAAAAGTAATACATGTTTTAGAAATCTCAAATGTGTAAATTTTTTTTCTTAAAATATATAAGCTATGGGAAAAAGTTATGCATTTTAGAATGCTGTGGCTTTTTCAAATTTGAGTTCCCACTTACTCTCCTGGCTTTTTCTCAATAGATGAGATGGGAGCTTTAACAGCATCTCTCTTTGGGGAGAGGTTGTAAACAGGAGTGCCCATGAAAGCAATGCTCCATACATGTTCTATGATAGTCTTAAGTGTTCCTTTTTTCTGTAAGATACTGTCATGTTATTTCTCAAATACCTTACTTGAAATTACTATAGATAACATAGTTATACTCAGGATTATGAAGACTTTATATTTGGTGAAATGTCTCTGAGTTATATTACTAAGGTATAGCTTTAAAAATTAAGTGACACACTAGGAGCTTATAATCAAAATGTTAATGGAAATGGAGATAAAGATATGCATTGCAGCATTATTAATGCTAAGAAAGACAGGGAAGCAAGGTATCTGACCATGGGAGCATTGCTAAGTGGACTGCATTTTATCTATGGACGATTATGAAACATTAAGCATTTTTCCATAGTTTTTCATAGCACAGAAACTTGCTTATGCTATAATTTTAATTAATAATAACATATCACAAAATGTATATACATGTCATCTAAATATGTTTTAAAAAATCTAGAAATGAATATTTTAAAAAGACAGGCTGAAAACTTGTCATGCTGTTAAGGTGGTTGTCTGTGGGTGCTAGGATTGTGCAGATTCTTTTCTGATTCCTTATATGTTTTCTATATTTTCCTAGTATTTTATGATAAACATGTCATTTTCTTGTAATATGGGAAAAAAGAATAAATGGAAAAAAGTACACATAACACATAAGAATTTAAAATATCACATGTAATTCCAATCCCACTGTATACTTTTATTTTTCAATTAGCAATAATCGCTCCTCCGATAAACCTCATTGGCTACGATGCTTCCACTGCGCAAGTATCATTGTTGTACTTTCTATACTGTAACATTGACTTTTACATGTCTTTACTCCTTAAGATTGTGTGAGTCCAGAGACTATATCCCTTGTTCCTAGCATAGGCCCAGCAGATAAAAGTTGCTTAGTATGTTTTCAGTGAATGGGTGTGTGATATTCTATAGGAATACCTATCTTTACGTAGTTGAAATTTATTTTTTTATTACTTTTGTTCTGCTTTTTCTACTTACCATGACTGCATAATGCTTTTGCATGACTTTGCATAAACTTCATAATAAGAGTCTCAATGTTGTTATAACATTCTATGGGATTAAAAATCATTATCTTAGAGATGGATATTTCAGTTATTCCCTATTCTTGTTACTATGGACAGAATTGCAGTGAATATTCTCACTCAGTTACCTTTATGTTTCTTTCCAACTATTTCTTAAGATAAACTTCTAGGACATTACTGTTTCTTCAGAAGGTATGACCATCTTTATAATACTTGCTTACTTGCTATACATTGCTCTATTGTATTGCCTATTGGTAATACAACCAGCAATGAGTGAGTATGTTGATTTCTTTATTACATTCATCTGAATTGAGTATTAAATTTAGATATTTTTATTGCATTTAGTGGATCTTTTAAAAAATCCAGGTTGCAAAAAAAAAAGAAAAATCCAGGTTGCTTTAATTTGCATTTATTTGATTACAACTTCCCTTGTATCAATTTTCTAATCATTTTTTTACTTTATATGAATAGTCTGCTTATATCCTGTGCTCATTTGGAGTTTTTGAAATTTTTGAAATTTTATTTATTTATTTGACAGAGAGAGAGAGACACAGTGAGAGAGGGGACACAAACAGGGGGAGTGGGAGAGGTAGAAGCAGGTTTCCCGCGGAGCAGGGAGCCCGATGCCGGGCTCGATCCCAGGACCCTGGGATCATGACCTCAGCTGAAGGCAGATACTTAACGACTGAGCCACCCAGGCGCCCCTGGAGTTTTTGAAATTTTTAAAACTGCATTTGAAAACACTAATTATACATTAGAGAAAAACCCATTGCCTGTTATATTTGATGCAAATAATTTTTCCAATATGTGATTGTTCCTTTAATTTTACTATATTTCAATATACAAGAGTTTAAAATTTATATATTCTAATCCATTGACCTTTTTTCATGTGGTTGTTTTACTGCTGAAAATGAGCAGCATTTTTCGATACAGCACAATGATGTACCTTGTCAACCTTGTACGAATATGACTCATTTGTATGTAATTCATTATTATGAAGTACAATTATGTGTTTCTGGGTTAGGTATTTGGGTTGATTGTTTTCCTCTTTGGATTTTCTCTTTCTGTGTCTCTCTTCTTTGTTCTGCCCTGCACTTCCCTTCTGTCTTGACTTTTCTTGCACTTACTAAGTGTCTTCCTCACTGTTCCTTGCTCCGCCATGAGCTTTTGCTTGCCTGTGATGGGATGAGACAGCAGCCAATTACCAGATTGTACTGCTGTTCATATCCTACTGTGATCTCTTGGTTTAAATGCCTGAGAAATATCAAGCCTTCGTGTTAATCAGAAATCAGTTCGTATGTTATACATATATGCATACATGTGGATAGATGCATGTATTTTGAGGAAAGACAACACAAATCTAATGATAAACTTCTTTGTCCATAATTATAAACTAAGGCCGGGACTTGCCTCGCATCTGGACAGCTGGACATGAGACTGAAGACTAGATTGCCTCCCCGCCATGCAATTACCTCCATTCTTGGGACAAAGTCTATTGTTTATTGATCTTGATCCTTCCTTAAAGTGGAGCCTTTGCCGTGTGGTACTGATGAGCTAATGCTACTTTTGGATTCTCACACTCTGAGTGACTCAAGGAGCCTCCTCTTAGCTCATTGAAAGGTTGTTGTGATGGATGAATGATTGTTAAAATCTATGAAAGTCACAGTGTCCGCCTTCTAGGGCATCATTCATCCAATCCTTCACCTAGTCATTTTTGAGTCCCTATTATGGGTGTAGGACCAGGCCCAACAAAGTTAGGAGAAAACATATTCCTGCTCTTGAGGTACTTATAATCTAGCTTGGGAGACAAAATGTGTGTGTGTGTGTATATGTGTGTATAATATATATAATATGTGTGTATAATATATATAATATATAATTGGAAAAAATAAAAAGATAACATGAACTAGTTAGATAAACAAGAGAGACTATAAGGGTGCAGAACTATATATAGAATTTAACATTAGGGATAGAAATCTAAAAACAGGGTGGCATCAGCTACAGAAGGTTTTATGGGTTGAATTGTATTGCAAAAAGGTATGTTGAAGTTCTAACCCCCCAGTTCCTGTGAATGTGACTGTATTTGGAAATAGAGTCTTTGCAAATGTAATCAAGTTAAAATGAGGTCATAGTTAATTAGGGTGGGCCTAATTAGTTAATTAGAACACTAAAATGACTGACGTCCTTCTAAGAAGGCAAGAAGAGACAAAGACACAGATTCACAGAGAGGAACTTTGTGATGATGGAGGCAGAGACTGAAGTGCCCTAGCTGCAAGGAATGCCCCAGATTGCCAGCAAACCACCAGAAGCTAGGAAGTGGCAAGAAAGCATTCCCCTTTACAGGCCTGGGAAGGAGCATCGCCCTGTTGACACTGATTTCAGACTTTCAGCCGCCAGAAGGGAGACAGTTGTTTACATTTCTGTTGTTTTTGCCCCTCGGAAGGTGGATGTGAGGCTGTGCTCTTAAATGAAAGGGATTCAGATTGACAAAAAAAGAGGGCTACCTGGTGAAGGAAACCTCATTAGCAAGGGTAGGAATGCATTTATAGGGACTGTAAATGATGGCTGGAGTGATGATCTCTGAGACTAGTGCAAGGTAATTCGAGCTGATAAAATAGATCCAGCTGATGGAAGACCTTTAATAACTTAGGGAAGAATTGACACATTTTATTCCCTCATGCATACATTCAACATTTACTAATTATTTTCTGTGCATCTCATTAATAACAGGAAGCCACCTTGGTTCCCAAAGTTATTCAAGAGTAAAGCTGTTGGGAAGTACTTTCTATGCTTTTATTTTCTCCTCACCACCAAATTTTAAAAATTAGTTATTTTCGTTTTTTTAAGATTTTATTTATTTATTTGAGAGTGAGAGGGAGACAGCACAAGCGGGAGGGGCAAGAGAGAGGGAGAGACAGAATCTCAAGCAGACTCCACACTGATCATGGAGCCCAATGTGGGGCTCGATCCCAGGTCCCTGAGATCATGACCTGAGCTGAAACCAAGTGATGGACGCTTAACTGAATGTGCCACCCAGGTGCCCCCCAAATTAATTATTTTTAAATAGATAGTTCACATGGTTCAAAAATTAAAGTTTCAAACAGGTGTATATTAAACTTTCCTATCTACCACTGCCCCCTACCTTCCCTATCAGGCCAGTCCCATGCTCACCAAGAAATTATTCCTATTAGTTACCTGTTGATCTTTCCAGAGATTTTTTTATGCATAAACAGAGAAATATGAATATGTACCTCATTCCCTTTACACAAATGGTAATGTTCCAAATACTGTTTGCATTTTGCTTTTTTTCACTTAACCATGTATGTTTGGGATTTTTCTGTAGCAGTATTAAAAATGTACTCCTTCATTTTTCTTGATGCATATTTTTCCATTTTGTGGATGTACCATAATTTCAGTTGCTTTCAGCTGTAGGGCATTTAGATTATTTCTAACTTTTTACTTTTAAAATCAGTGCTACAATGATTAACTTTGTACTTTGTACATTGCACATATGTGTAAATATATTGGGATACATTTCTCTAAAGTAAATGGGATAAGGCAAACATTTTTTTTCAAATAGATGGGATAAGGTGTCTAAGTAATTTTTATAGATATTGTCAAAATGTTCTCTAAAGAGACTATACAATTTGCACATTCTCCAGCAACATATGAAAGTGCCTGCTCCATATACAACTTTGATAATATAAAACTTTGAACCTTTACCACTGGCAAGGTAAAAAATGATCTTTTGACGTAATTTTATTTTGTAATTCTGTTTTTTTAAATGAATTTGATCATTTTCATATGCTTAAGTTTCCCATTCTTTGAACTGTTAATATCTTTGCCTAGTTTTCTATTGAGATTTTGCTATTTTCTTATAGATTTGCAAGAGTTTTTTTTTATATATTGGGAAAACTGCCCTTGTGATTTGAGTTACAAAATTTTTCCCAGATTATGGTTTCTCTTTTGACTTTACTTGTGGAATTATCCATGCAAAAATTTACTTGAGAGTGAAAAAGTTTTTCCCTACTTTTTTACCTTAAAAAATCATATAAGATGTGGTGCCTGACTAGCTCAGGTGATGGAGCATGCAACTCTTGACCTCGTAGTCATGAGTTCAAGCCCCATGTTGGGCATGGAACCTACTAAAAAAAATTATAAAAGAATCTGAAAGATATTTTCAAGTTATACATTTAAAGTGATGAAAATGGAGAAAGAGAAGTGGCCAAAGATTACCTCTACATTTTTGAGTTCAGGAGTCTGGGAGATTGGGAGTCTAGAATTGATCTAATGACTGGAGACAAACATTTCTGTCTTTTCTAATGTATTTCTCCTCCTCCTCCTCCTTCTGTATTTTGTAACAGTTGTTTTGAGTATGGGTTCTGTTTTTCTAGAATTTTCTAGAGCAGCAGAGATGTGGAAGCTATATTTATGAGAACAAAATTAAATTACCTGGGAAATCATTATTCAGTGAAAGACAATTATAGTTTAAAAATAGTGTTCCAAAGGGTCTATGAAGTTGGCTTTGGGGGTTGAGAGAATGAATGAGAACCAAATGTTTTATTCATTGATGTTACAGATGAAGATTTCATTTCTTGTATTTTCTTCATTCATATATTCAAATGGCAGTACTTATTGAGTGTTATCATTTACCGGATGTTACCAGTGCTGTGGCTTCAGCAATGAAAAACAGCAGCAAAGCTCACATCCTCCTATAATTTGCTTGGTGTTTGGAGAGTAAACAATTAACATGTTCACCGGTTGTGATATGTCCTACAAAGGAGTTAAAAGGGAGATGGAATCAAGAGTACTGGAGGGGGAGGTACTGCTGCTTTAGGTAGTATAGTAGGGACAGTTCCTTGAAAAGGGGAGATTTGAACTGATAAATTGTGGGTGATGCAAAAACAGAATAGGGGGTGGGAGCCAGAGGCAGATGGTGGGAGTGAAAATGTGCTCTGGGCAGAGATTAGCGAAGAGCCTAAGGCAAGAAAGAGCTTGGTTTCTTCTAAAAACAGAAAAGCTGAAGATTTGGCTAGAGCAGAAAGAGCTAGCGGGAGGGAGAGCAGTAGAGCTGAGGACAGAGATCCGAGCCTTGTAGAACCTGGTGAAGATTTGAATTTGATTTTACTTTAAGAACAAAGAAAAGTATTTAAAACACGATCGGTTTTCATTTTTAACATATCACATCAATTACATTGTAACACCATGTGAGAAATAATGTAATTTGACAGTGGAAAAAATACTTTTTCTTTTTCGCCACCATCGTTGACAACTTTAAACACTCCCCCATTCAATCCTCATACTCTTTGTCTCATCGCCCTGTTTATTTCTTCATAGAATTTATCTCAATCTATGGGGCACCTGGGTGGCTCAGTCGGTTAAGCGTCTGCCTTCGGCTCTGGTCATGATCCCAGGGTCCTTGGATCAAGCCCAGCATCGGGCTCCCTGCTCCGCGGGAAGCCTGCTTCTCCCTCTCCCACTCCCCCTGCTTGTGTTCACTCTCTAGCTCTCTCTGTCAAGTAAATAAATAAAATCTTTAAAAAAAAAAGAATTTATCTCAATCTATAAACATGTTATATACTTTATCCTCTTCGTTCTTAAAATTTTTCCCTTCAAAGAACCTTTATCTCCACCAACTTCGGCTATCCATTTGCCCTCCCGCACTTCGGCTATAATCTTGAAGTCTATCTATTTCCAAAAACTGAGTAATAATAGTGATAATAATGACAATAGCACCTACCATTTATTGAGCTCCTTCTGTATACCTGAGCAGTTATACCTGTCGAGCTCTTTCTATAAAAACCGCACACCTCAATGAGGCCGTGTTATTGTAACTCCCATTTGGTAGACAAGGTTATGTAACTTTCTAAGGTCACAAAACAACTGGCCAAGTCAGGACTCAACTTGGGGTATGACCGATAAGAAAACCTGTAATTTTGCTTCCTAAAGCATCTCCTTCCCACACATCTCCTATTTCATCTCTTGTATTTCCCATCACACGCGGAGCCCTCCGAGGTCCTCCTCTGGTTCCCTGGTCTCATCCTTCTTCCATTTCAGCACAGCCTTCCCTGGGTCCCTTACCTCTAAAACCTACACCAGTAAGAAAACTCTTACAAAGGCTCCTTTGCTAATATCCTGGAATTCTCTTTATTTCTCTATGCCCTCTGTCTAATTTCTCTCTAACTCTTGAATTAGAGGGAAAAAAATATGCTAAATAACTTTCACCACAAGTTCATGCTGTCCAAACTCATCTAAGCGGGGCTCAGGAAAATGTTCTCCACGTCTCATGGTCTTCCTAACAAATTTCTCCCAGTAGCTTCTGCAAACCTTTTTCTCACTTCTCAGTTGTCCAGTTCTTTCTGCTGCATTGTTAGTACTGTAGTGACTACCTCACTGTGAGCTGTAGTTTCCTCCCCTGCACCAATGAGATGGAGATGGGTTGTTGCAAAAGGAAATGAGGGACCTCAGAAGAACATGGGGTGTCTGGCACTTATGAGCTTAATAATGTTCACTAGATCTGTGTTAAATCTCAGTGAACATGTCTCTTACTCGAAGAGCGAGATTCTCATCTTTTCTAGCTCATGGAAACCATCCTCTTCCTCTCCATCTCAAAACACACTTAAAAACACAGAAATATATTTTCTTTTCTTTTTTAAAAGATTTTATTTATTTATTAGAGAGAGAGAAAGAAATCATGAGTCGGGTGGAGGGGCAAAGGGAGAGGGAGAGGAAGAAGCAGACTCCCCGCTGAGCAGGGAGCCCAATACAGGGCTCCATCCCAGGACCCTGGGATCATGACCTGAGCCAAAGGCAGCCGCTTAACTGACTGAGCCACCCAGGCTCCCCTTGAGCTTATTTATTAAAAAAATTAATGCTCTCTGATAAATTTGTGAGATCAAATGATAGACATTAAGGTAGTTGAAACTTTGCTAGCCAATTTTTTTTTTTATTTTATCTATTTATTTGACAGAGAGAGATACAGCGAGAGAGGGAACACAAGCAGAGGGAGTGGGTGAGGGAGAAGCAGGCTTCCCGCCGAGCAGGGAGCCCGATGCGGGGCTCGATCCCAGGACCCTGGGACCATGACCTGAGCTGAAGGCAGACACTTAACGACTGAGCCACCCAAGGCCCCCTTGCTAGCCAAATATTAACAAAAACTTAAATAATTGGTGATGAGCTTGAAAATTGAAAAGATGATTTAGTATGTTTAGCCAATGATGCATTTCTTCTACTTGTATCTACATTTTTTTGAAGAAGTTTGGTTTTATGTATAATAATCCTTAAAACCAAGCCATAAATCATCTGCAATTAAAAGGAGACTGTGAATCTCTGTGATATCAAACTAAGATTGTCACAAATAATGAAGCATATCCTCTCTTATTGCTTAGACAAAAATCATATTTTAATGATACTTTAATGAGAGAAGATTTTTAACCATTAATAAATAAAATACTTAAAATACTGTTTTATGCTTTTGCTAATCTTTTTTTTTTAAAGATTTTATTTATTTATTTGACACAGAGAGAGAGAGCACAAGCAGGGGGAGCAGCAGAGGGAGAGGGAGAAGCAGGCTTCCCGCAGAGCAGGGAGCCCAATGTGGGGCTCGATCCCAAGACCCTGAGATCATGACCTGAGCAGAAGTCAGACGCTTAACTGACTGAGCCACCCAGGCACCCCTTGCTAATCATTTTTTATTTGTACTTTTTGTATATAGTATATCTATGTCGTGCATTCAATATTCTGCATATTATACAATAATACATGTATACGTTAATGAATAAACGCATATACACATTCAGGGGTGCACACTAAATTTTTAAATTATAGAAGTATACAATCAAACAATGTCAAAATTAGAGTATAAAGTTTGAATTCTATGACATGGCATTTCAGGTTCATCTTTCATTATTTTTCCTACACTCAGCCATATACAACAACTAACAGAAAATTGATATGCTAGTGGTTCCCAAACTTGTGTGCATATTAAAATCACTTGGGGGTCCTTCTCAAAACCCAGGCCACCTCTGACAATTAAATCTCATTCTCTAGGAGTGGGACATGGGCAGCCCTATATTTTAAGTTTCCAAAGTGATTTCAATGCAGGCAAGTTTGGGCACCATTGACGTATGCCTTAATGTTTCAAGCCTAGGGGCCTTTGTACATGCGATCCCTCCCACTATCCCTTGTCCATTGAATGAACTCCTCCTCTACTCTTCATTAAAAACCCAATTCAAATGCCCATCTTTGAACCTTCTTTAATGCCACCCACCCCAACCTAAGTCACATAGCCAAGTAATCCATTTTCAGTTTTTGCATGACACTTTTTACTTTTTATTTTTGTTTTTTTATTCCAGTATAATTAACATACAATGTTATATTAGTTTCAGGCATACAATATAATGATTCAACAATTCTATACGTTTTTCAGTGCTCATCCAGGTAAATTACTTTTCACCCATTCCCCACCCCCAACCTACCTCCCCTCTGGCAACCACCAGTTTCACAACCACCAGTTTGTTCTCTGTATTTAAGAGCCTGTGTTTTTGTCTCTTTTTCTCTTTGTTCATTTGTTTTGTTTCTTAAATTCCACATTTGAGTGAAATCATATGGTATTTGTCTTTCTCTGACTGACTTATTCGCTTAACATTATATCCTATAAGTCCATCCATGTTGTTACAAATGGCAAGATCTTATTCTTTTTATGGCTGAGTAATATTCCATTGTATATATATACCACCTCTTCTTTATCCATTCATCTATGGATGAACACTTGAGTTGCTTCCATATCTTGGCTGTTGTAAATAATGTTGTAGTAAACATAGGGGTCCGTACATCTTTTTGAATTAAGTTCTCATTTTCTTTGGTTAAATAACCAGTAGTGGAATTATTGGATCATATGGTATTTCTATTTCTAATTTTTTGAGGAACCTCTTCTGCTTTCCAGAATGGCGGCACCAATTTGCATTCCCACCAACAGTGCACAAGAGTTCCTTTTTCTCCACAACCTCACCAACACTTGTTATTTCTTCTGTTTATGATTCTAGTCATTTTGACAGATGTAAAGTGAAATCTCATTGTGGTTTTGATTTGCATTTCCCCGATTATTAGGGATATTGAACCTCTTTTTTTATATCTGTTGTGTTATGTCTTCTTTGGACAAATATCTATCAGGTCCTCTGCTCATTTTAATTGGATTATTATTATTGTTATCTTTTGCTGCTGAATTGTATGAGTTCTTTATATATTTTGGAAATTAACCAAAATAAAAAGCTTCTGCACAGTGAAGGAAACCATCAACAAAACAAAAAGGCAACCTACTGAATGTAGAAGATATTTGCAAATGATATATGTGATAAGGGGTTCACATAACACTTTATATATGATTCACCTTCTGTATTCCAGTTCTTTATTTATATGTCAGTCTCCTCCATGTAAATGATTTTATAGATGTCACTGCATTAAACATTTTATAATGAAAAACATGGCAAACACAGCAATTTAGCACAAACACTTCATGGTAGCCTTAAGATCTGAGTATTAATGGGAGAAAGATACATTCCTCTCCTGCCATTTGAGGGAAATCTAATACTTTTTGTTACTCATGCTACTCTCCTTTTCACCATTGATTTGAGGAATTTAAAGGAGTCACCATTTATTTTGCACTTTCCCTATGCCACATGCACATTGTCTCATTTAATCATTATCACTCTTTAAGGGAGGTATTATTGTTCCCATCTTACGACCAAAGAAACTGAGGCTCATAGAAACTAGATGACCAACACAGGTCTTTCAGTTAAAAAGTGACAGAGATGGGATTAAAACCCAACCTCCCTCTCTCTACTATATTTCAGTTTTTTTTTTTTTTTTTACTTCAAAAATATCAATATCTAGGGGCGCCTGGGTGGCTCAGTCGTTAAGCGTCTTCCTTCGGCTCAGGTCATGATCCCAGGGTCCTGGGATCGAGCCCCGCATCGGGCTCCCTGCTCAGCGGGAAGCCTGCTTCTCTCTCTCCCATTCCCCCTGCTTGTGTTCCCTCTCTCGCTGTCTGTATCTCTCTGTCAAATAAATAAATAAAATCTTTAAAAAAAATCAATATCTAAATGCAGTTTGCCATAATAAAAGATGTTTAAGAATGTAGAGGGCTTTTTAAAATGTGTACATCTTTTTGACTTTTGCTTGCATAATAGACCTTTAATTAAGTTGTCTTGATCAGTTCATGTTCTCAGAATCTTTGTGGTCTTGCTTCTTAATTTCTACCACTAAAGTCTCCAAGGGCTCTTTACACAATGGCCGACATCCACTTGGCTTCACCTACCTGGAAATCCATTTGTACCCTAACTTTGACTCCAGTATTGATTAAGACACATTACAGATAACCATTTCTTCTGAGTACTGACATTACAGAGCATATTATTTAGGATGTGTACATCCTTTTTTCCAAACCGCCGCACTCATATCCTTGAAATAACAATCCTTTTCCCCCCAAATTTCTGCAATTATCTCTTAAGTAGAGTTCAAGCATACATAAGTCATTTCAGAAGGTCATGATGGAAAGGCAAAACCCATAAATATGGTAAGAAAGATATGGCTCTTATTTAAAACCCATGCAGTCAGATGGTTTTGTTCTATCAGGAAAACGTCAGAGGGAAAGAAGATCAACAAGAGAAAAGGAAAATTAAGCATGTAATAACATAAGCAGCTGGAGAAAAGGAAACAGAAGAACAGCTGATGAGTAGGAGAAGAGGAAAAAATGAAGTATTTCGGTGAAAACCCATTATTACTGGGAAACAATTCTTTAAAAGATTTTATTTATTTATTTGACAGAGAGAGAGAGAGAGATCACAAGTAGGCATATAGGCAGGCAGGCAGAGGGAGAAACAGGCTCCCGCTGAGCAGGAAGCCCGATGTGGGGCTTGATCCCAGGACGCTGGGATCATGACCTGAGCTGAAGGCAGATGCTTAACAGACTGAGCCACCCAGGTGCCCCGGGAAACAATTTTTAATATGACTAGAAGCCTGCTTAACAGTAAGAAAATAACTTAACTACATTAACAAAAAAAGAAAAAGAAAAAAAAGGAAATTCAGGTGTCTTAAATACAGCTAATGTAGAATTAAGAAAGGGAGGATGTAAGATGCTTCTTAAACTTTAGGATAATGAATGAGTTTTAAATCGCAATTGAGGACTACCTAAACCATAGTTTTCATCTAGAATATGGGAATATTGGTGGGTAGAAGATGAATAAATCTTAAGTCAGTCTTCCTTAAAAGCAGTGCTTGTGAAAAACTTAATACCACTGATTCCACTCCTTATGGTGGTGCCTCCATCTGATAGGTTGATGGTTATGAAGGTTTATAGTGTGGACAGTGATTATTAAACATCATGGAATAAAAATAACTGGCATATCAAATAGATAAATTTAGCAACAGGCTTTAAGTTGGTTTTGAATAAAGTGGTATGTTGTTCCTGAGTAAAAAATTACCCTAAATTGACAGTCCATTTTTGCTGCTATAACAAAATACCAAGGATGGGGTGGCTTATAAGCAACAGAAATTTATTTCTTACATTTCTGGAGGCTGGAAGTCCAAGATCAGGGTGTCAGAATGGTCGGGCGAGAGACCTTTTCCAAGTCACAGGCTTCTCATTGTATCTTTACGTGGTGGAGGAGGTTAGGCAGCTCTGTGTGGTCTCTTTCAGAAGAGCACTAATCTTGTTCATGAGGGTTCTGCCTTTATGACCTAATAACTTCCTAACTCCCTATCCTATTTTTCAGGCTCATCTGGAGATGAAAATGAAAGCACCAATAGCACTATTCTATCAAAATATGAAAATTTCAAGGATATAGTTAATTATATGCATATTCAGTGTGTGTGTGTGTGTGTGTGTGTGTGTGTGTATGTCCTTCCTAGATAAATATCTGATTATGTGTAAATATCAGTAAAAGAATTGTTCTATAGTTTTAAAGCCATGCTGGCCTGACATTGTTTTCAGTAACATTCTCTTACTTTCCTGTGAATATAATCTACTGTGTATATGAAAGAGCAGATAAAAATCAGTAGGCCCTTTATTTTTATTTTTGATGGTAAAATAATTAAAATACTTAAAAAAAAAAACAAAGTGGCCATGAAGATACGAATACTTTAAGCTCTGAAGCACTGAGTACTGATTTTGTTTTCCAAGAAGTGTAAAAATATCTTTATGGAGTGCATGTGATATATATGTAGCCATACATTGTAATAGAATACAGGGAAAAAAATGATTAGATGTCACTGTCTTGTTCTGTAAGGTTATATGAGACACCATCTTAGCAGACTGAGGTGAGAAGCTCTCCTATTGGGTTTCTAGAGGCCAACTGCTATAATGTGAACTCTCTGTGGAGAGTGGCATGCAGTCGGGAACTGCATGTAGCATCTGAAAGGGCCTTACTCGGGCAGTTGTAAGATTCTGCCTTGTGAGATCCTAAGCAGAAGACCCAGCCAGGCTACTCCTGGGCTCCACATTCATGGAAACTGTGAGATAATAATAGGTATTAGTGATGCTTTTAGCTACTAGATTTGTGATTTGTTACACACAATAAAAAACTAATGCATCTTTGATGTCATTGATACTTGGAACAGACCTTTATGGCTTACAAAAAAATTATAAAATTACAGGAAGAACTGAAGATCTTGGATATAAACGATTATACCTTAAGTTCTTATTTATTTAAAAAAAAACTAATAATAAATCTTTTTTGCAGGATAAAGATGAACTTCTGATTTATTTGAATTTGTAATTCTTTTGTATAAAGCATTTTTCCTTGAAGATGATAATATGCCCGGAAATAAATTAAAGTCTTGTTATATATTCTTCTTATTGGGCATGGATTTTATTTTAACTTCTGAAATCTTGTATTTTTACCGTAACAGTCTTTTTATTTCTATATATCCTGAATAAGGAAGTAATTACTTTTAACATGTTCACCTTTGCTTTTAAAAATTTTTTTATTGTTATGTTAATCACCATACGTCATTAGTTTTTGATGTAGTGTTCCATGATTCATTGTTTGTGCATAACACCCAGTGCTCCATGCAGAATGTGCCCTCTTTAATACCCATCACCGGGCTAACCCATCCTCCCACCCCCTCCCCTCTAGAACCCTCAGTTTGTTTTTCAGAGTCCATCGTCTCTCATGGTTCGTCTCCCCCCGATTCGCCCCCTTCATTCTTCCCCTCCTGCTATCTTCTTCTCTTTTTTTTTTTTTCTTAACATATATTGCATTATTTGTTTCAGAGGTACAGATCTGTGATTCAACAGTCTTGCACAATCACCTTTGCTTTTTCTACTCATGTTTTGGGTGCTCATGTGTTAATAGTCCCCCTTTCATTGTGATTATTTTTCCTACATCACTGAAAAATTACCATTTAAAACATTTATATTAAGTATGAAATGTGAATTTATCAATTTATTAATTTATTATTTTAGTTATATGAAAATATTCCCTTGTACTGGCCAGTTTAAATATGCCCAATCAGTCTTGCCTATAAAGACAGGCAACATGTTTCATGGTCATTTCAGTGCAACTTGTTGTTTTCCACTTACAAGCATCCCAGTCTTCTTGAATCTAAAACCATTGTTTTTGTCAAACTGGCAGTTTGGTTTAAGGTCTTTTGTATGTAGAGATAAATGCTATGTGTAACACAAAAGAAACAGAAGGTAGAATATCTGCTCCCAAGAAACTGTCACACATGAAAGATATAACAACAAATAAAAAGGAACATTTGAAACACCTACAGTAGCTCTTTTAATCAAGCCCATGCTGGACCTCTTAACTCACTCATACCCACCTGTGGCCTCCCTCTCTTCCATCTCTTGGCGAATTAGAAGAGGCTTCCAATACCCTCCCTCTTTTAGGACTAAATCCACCACACCTCCTACTCTGTTTCTTTTTATCAGCCCTATAATGTAAACTGCTAGGAGCATTGTCTCTCAGACCTCTCATCCCTTTAATTCTCTGCACTTCTTCCTTGACCCAATCCCCCACCCCCACCTTCCTTCCCAAGGCTTATGTTTTGCCTCCAACTCAATAAATTCCCCTCTTCCTTTTCCCTGTTTCTTCTACTTCCTTCTCTTCAGGTGAATCCAATCATGCCCCGAGGACTTTGCTTTGCTTTTAACCTTCTCAGAGAAGGTCCTCTCATCCCTCTGAGAAAGGGAGATGGGGGCAGTACCCCCTGCACTCTGTGTTTTCACTGCTGATTCCAGACCATCACTCCTTCACTGTCTTATTAAAACCTCAGTTTTGTAGAGGGATGAGCCAGATGTAGGAGTAGGGCTGCCTCTACTCCTACTTTGTTGTTGTTTACTGACATAAGTTAAGTCCCTTTTAGGCACTTGAATCACAGTTTTCCTATAATACAAGTTCTGCCATGATCTGAAGGAGCACACAAAGGACCCATTCAGTCTTAGCCTTTCAGGTCCTTACGCTCTTCCTCTTCAGTGACATTTCCTAAACTCTCATCCACCAGCCACTCCCATAACCACATTGTTCTATCTCTAAAACTGAAGATTCTAATATCCCATTCTTGGATTGTTTCATTAACCTTCAGTCGGTTGAGATTGAGGAACGAGTCATTTTAATATCAGGGGAATGTTAGGAATCCTCACTCAACATTCTTCGATGGTCTCATTTCAAGGCAGTCTTCCAAAGCTGCTTTATTTTAGAACCAAGTTCCTTGTATTTGGGTTATAGATGTCACTATCAGAGGTCCTGCTTAATCCTTCAGTTTTAATGAGATGAAACATTGCCTTTTTTCTAATTTCCTAGAAATTCTTTTTCTTGTTCCATATCTCTGTTCCTTAATAATGTGACTTCTACTTTATTCTTTCTGTGTACATGGTACATGTATTTTTAAACAAGATGATAACAGTCTTTCAAAGAATTATTGAATTTTAGAACTTGTTTAAAGAAAATAGAATCCAGCTTCCTTGAGTTAACACATGAGGAAACTGAAGCCTAGAGAAGTTAAGAGACTTATTTAAGATCTTACAACAAGTTGGTTATAAAGCAAGTTTTCTATTCTGGCGCCATGCTACCCCCTCTACAGAGTTCTATATGTGCTGTGATCTTCAAGATGGATGGGTAGGTGAAGGCTTGGTGGGATGGTAGTATACCAATGAACACTAAGGACCAGAGAGGAGAATCCCTTAATAAGAAAATAGAACTTGGTTTCTAGATGTGCATGTGGAGAATGGTGTTGATCAAAGGTAAAGCTAAGATTCTGAATCTAAATGACTAGAGGAATTTTAGAAAACAGTAATCTTGGAGAGGTCTTTATTTGATCATGAAGACTTTTTTTTTTAGTTGATCATTTAGGTTTTTTTTTCAATCATGGAATTTTAAACTTGGAGTTTTATCACTTAATTATTGGTATTATTGTTAGGGCTAATATTTAGTGAATGTGTACTATGATTCAGCCAAAGTATTGTATGTTACATGGATAATCACATTAAATCCTCACTACCATCTTATGAGGTAGGTATTATAATTCCCTTCAATTTAAAGATGAAGAAACTGAGGAATCAAGAGATTAAACAAATTTCCAATCACACACTACTAATAAGTAGCAGAGCAAGAAGATAGATTGAGGTAGTCTAATCCCAGAACCTCTGCTCTGTTCAGTAGATTGTTGTAGATGGGGCAGTGCTCGTGAGATGACAGGCCTGGGGATAGGGATTCAGGAATAATCAGCCCAGTCCACAGCCATGAGAATGTACAGTAGTCCCCCGTTTTACATGGTTTCAGTTACTTGTAGTCAAGTCCAGTCTACAAGCAGATGATTCTCCTTCTGACATATCATCAGAAGTTCAATAGTACCCAATGCTATGTCACATATGTAATGCCTATATCATTCATTTCACTTCATCTCATCACCTAGGCATTTTATCATCTTTACAAGAAGAAGGGCAAGTAGAATACAGTAAAATATTTTGAGAGAGAGAGAGAGAGACCACATTCACATAACTTTTATTACAGTATATTATAATTCTATTTTATTTTTAGTTATTGTTAATCTCTTACTATGCCTAATTTATAAATTAAACATTATCATAGGTATATATGCATTAAAAATCATAGTATATAGGTTTTGGTACTATCTGTGGTTTCAGACATCCACTGGGGGTCTTAAAATGTATCTCCTGTGGATATGGGGGGATTACTGTATGTGTTCTCTATGGGAATCTATTGAAAGGGAAGACTGGGGGCTTAGAAGTAATGCTTGGAGGCAATTCACAATTAAGAGGAAAGGGAAGTAACAAAAAAACAAAAAACAAAACCTAGTAGGCACTGGCTACAAAATTGAAAAGAGATCCAGCCCTGTGTGGTGTCATCAAGCTAACTGCAGAGAATTTTGAGAAGAATTCCATAATACTCTGTATCCATAACCATAAAAACATCAAGGAGAGGGAAAATAGAGAAAAAGCTATTGATTAGATTGATATTGAAGACATTAGTGATGTCTGAGAGAGTAGTTTTGAGAGTGTGGGTGAAAAAAGGTTTGTAAATGTGGGTTGAAATGGGACATGGAAAGGTTTGGCAATGAAATGGTTTGAGTGAAAATGAAGACTGAGCAGTAGGCCCAAAGATTTATTTTTGGAAGAGGAGTCATGGGCATGTTGGAAGGCAGAGAAGTAAAGGTTGAAGGTATTGGCCAAGGAGGAGATAAATATGGGAAGAAGTTACCTTATAAGTAAGCAGGAGATAGATCAAAGTAAAAATTTAGAGAATGAAGGGAAAAGTTAATGAGTATGAGAAGCTATAAATGAATGGAGGTGGTAAAAAATGTTTTTGTAGGGATTTATGTCAAGTAGTCACAATCTCAGTGTAACTATAAGTCTGGTCGTTGGCTGAGGGTGAAGACTGAGGAGGTTATCTGAAGGAGAGAAGAAAAGATCTGGAATCCCTTATCATTTTCCCCATCCCACCTTTGAAGCATTGTCACATGTATTTTGCTCCCCTGATAGACTCTAAGTTCTTTGAGAGTGGGTCAGTCTTACTTTCATCCTTTATTCCCTAGCAAAGTGTTCTGTATATAGTGTATTTTTGTTAAATTGTGCTGAATTGAAATGAATTGAGGTGACTAAAAAGATTGCTTAGAGCAGCAAGAGCCTGTTGAGGTTGGTAGAGCTCTGTGTTTATTGCAGCTGTGTCCCAGGACCCAGGCAAAGAACAGATAAAGTAGTCCAGCAAGCAACATAGAAGGTCTGGGCTCTAATGGGGTTGTGTTGTGGCTTATTACACAGTCCAAGTGGTGTGAGGAAGTCATCATTGCCAGGGGGAGAATAACAACAAGAAACAATGATGGGTGCAGGTTTGATGGATCCCTGGATGGAGATAAGAAAGGAGAACATCTCTACCAAAGAAGTGGTCATTGTAGAGGATCAACACCATGTTTTAGTTTGTTGTTTGATCAAAATAAGGATTTTATATATATATATATATATATATAGAGAGAGAGAGAGAGAGAGAGAGAGAATATAATATATAGAGAGAATATAATATATATATAGAGAGAATATAATATAATATAATATAATATAATATATAGAGAGAATATAAAACATGTTTACACCAGGAGATATCTTAGTTCACTAAAACAATATATATTTTAATATTCTTAATTTCTGCATGATAAGTTTAGGAAGAACTGAATATATATCTTTCCATCCAGGTATGTTAGTAGTTGTTATAAAAATAGTGGCAAACATATGTTCAATTCTTATTAAAGTGCTCTTCTAACACTTACATATATTATCTGTCTTAAATCATACAATACTACAGTGAGTTGGGTATTATTTTTTATTCCATTTTATAAATAAGGGAACTGCACTGGGACACAGAGAAAAGATACCTGCCCATGGTTATACTATCGAAAGGTAACATAGGAAGACTGACCTTAACTGTATTCTTAACTATGAAAGCATATCATCCTGGCCAGCCCTTAAATACTGCATTCCAGTGAAATGTGGAGGATAACTAGTCTTTTGATTCAGGCATTCTAGATTGGATTCTTATAATGGATAGAAATTTTGTCCCACTAACTCCTACTTGTCCTTAAGGTTTTGTCTTAGATGTCAGCCGTAGTATCATCTCCTGGAGGGTTTTCCTGACTCTCAAGTTCATAACCAGTGTCTCTTCTATGTGCTTGACAACACCCCATGTTTTTCTTATCATAGCTCTCATCACACTGAGTAGTTTGCTTTACTATCTTTGTCATGGGAACCACAGGAATAAATTACAGAGGGAAGAAATATGAATAAGAGAACTATTGGGTCAACTCTTATTTATTAAAATGCTCTGGCCTGCCCCCCACCCCAGTGGAAATAGTTCCATTGCTGGCTCCAACAACAATCTTATTAAGCACCTACTAAAGTGCTTTGAGGCAGCTTATGAACTTATTAATTGTGGAACGATTTATATGATTTGATTAACTTTACAAATTTTTATGGAGAAAAAGGAATATTTTTCTTCAGATTCCCTTGTATATATATTTAAAGATATCTGAGCCATCTAAATTATGTGAAAAAGAGTCCATCTAAATTCAAAAAAGACACCATTATTGATAGATTAGATTGTTAGTTTATTTCTATTACAGTATATTAGTTTTAGGTCAAATTTATTTCATAAAGAGTGGGGCACAAGGACCCTTTGATTCTTCTATATAGCATATTAATAATTTCATAAGACTGGGAGATGATCTTACTATTCTAAATTATTATAGAAATTTTTAGTTGTTACAACTCTTTTTAGGATACTATTTTGGTGTCATGTGATATTTATTTATTTATTCCAGTATAATTAACATACAGTGTTATATTAATTTCAGGTGTACAATATAGTGATTCAACAATTCTATATGTTACTCAGGGCTTGTCATGGTAAGTGTACTCTTAATCCCCTTCACCTATTTCACTCATATGTGGAATTTAAGAAACAAAACAAACAAAGAAAAAAAGAGACCAAAAAACCAGACCCTTACATATAGAGGACACGTGATTTCTTTGATGAGAGTTTTTGGTCAAGAACACACTCCCAAACTATAATTTAATTTCTATGATAAAACTAGAATTTTCTGCTTGTAACTTTTGACTTACAGAACTCCAGTATGTCTAAAAATGGAGGCAGTGTATAAGAAAATTAGAGGAACAACTAAAATATTATTTAAAGCAATAGAATTTATAGTATAATTTGAGAGCCAATTCCTTGGTACCTGCTTCTTTTAAAGTGAACTGTTGATGTCTGCATAAAGCTTACTCTGAGCCTTCTGGTGAAAAATGAAGCTCCCTGAATATCTGTTTGGTGCCCCTCCCTCTTCTCCTTTGGGAATGATTATTGTTGTTGGTCTATCATCCAACAGTTGGGCTCACAGCAGGTTGTATTGGGTTTTTTTGTTTTTTGTTTTGACTTCTGAAAACAACAGTTGGTTAGAACTAATGTTTAGTTTGTTTGATTTATTGTCTGTGTGACATAATATGTAAGTACTCTCCATGAACCCCATGAAAAACAAAAATGTTTAAAAAAGAATATATTAAAATAATAGCTAAGCCTTGATAGGAGTAATTTGAATTCACATTCATTGACAACTAATGAGGAAAGCATTGGCAAAAATTTTTTCTGTATTGGATAAAAATATTATTTCCCCTCCAAAGTATACTTGTTGAGGAGGAATTTTTATTTTTATGTCATTTCTGTACCCATTAATGTGTAAGAATAAGTCATAAGGTGTCTTCTAAAATAACTTATGCCCATTATACTAGCATGAGTTTACATTTGGGAAACTACTTTTTCAGCTAATCATTGCTTAATAAATTTTAGAAAAGTCCAAATTAGACTATTCTTTTTTACCATGTGACATAAAGACTGCTCATGACTTTAATTTTCTATTTTGACACAACATTCACTGAACATGGAGTACTTATGTTGCAGTATTTAGGAACCTGGAAATTCATTATAATCAAGAGGAATAGCTACAGCATCTAAATCGATGAACTGTTGCTGATTCTTTAAAATCTCCAAAGGGAAACCAACCTTATAAAATCTTTCTAACCACCTTGCATTGAGCTGTCACCTTCAATGTACCTTTGATATACTCCCCTTTTGTTAAAGGGGAAGATAGGAAACAGAAAGTGTATCATTTCATTCACACGGACTTTGTCTGGAAGTGCGGCTGTGATATGATTTCTGTCAGAAACAATCTGCTTGATATTTCTCTGTCTTTGCCTGGGAACCCAGAGTGGCCTGTCTGTTTTCTATCCCTGGGTGCTGGATATGCTGCCTTGTCAAACAGCATTTGTCTTCACTCACTACCTGCTTGTTGAGTGGAGCTCAGCCTCACTGTGGTGGCAGAGAAAGCCTTAGGCTGCTCAGCATCTGTCTCTTCATGTAATTAACTGCAGCCCTGGATAGGGAGCAAAACAGAGATTTGGTGCTGTGAAAGAGTAATGTGTCTAGACAGGAGTTTCTGAGCGGGGTAAAAGATTTGTTAGTGTTTCGGTTCAAATAGGAGGACACTTTTTTTTTTAACCCCAAAATGTTTTGAAGCCAAAGTGACCATTTTCTTCCAAAGCAAACTTTGGAAAACTCACTGTACTTTAAACACTCTTACAAAAAGCCTTCACTTGACAATTTTAGCATCAACACAAATAAAGATAGCAATGAATTCTAGACCATTGGATAAAATAAGAACTTATAAGTCAATACTGACATAAATAAATGAATAAATAAAAAATGAAGATAGGCTCTTCTTTAGAGGAGAATGTCAGTTAATAAGTGTTGAAGGAATGATTGAGTTAGAAAAATCACCATTTCACAACTGTTATGTAATAATTGATTTGAACAAAAATCATCAATGGATGGTAATACTACTGTATGAAAGTTTGATGAGGATCAGAATGTACATAATCTCAAATTATTTTTCACAAATTATATATATGTACACACATAATTATATATATATGTATATGTATATATATGTGTGTATATATATGTATATATATGTGTGTATATATATATATACGCACACACACATATAAGTTCAGTATGGGTAAAGGATATATGGGAGATTTTTGTTTTGTTTTTGTAACTTTTCTGTAAGTTTGAAACTATATCAAAATAAGTTAAGTACCAAAAAATTCTATTCACTTGTACTCTTTTGGTTTTCTTTCCCAGTAATTGGAGCATGGCTCAGGGTTGGCTCTTTTTAACATAGTATTAGGAAAAATGTGTTATGCTACCCAGAAGCTTTACTCACCAGCTGCCAACAAAGCTTCATTAATGTAACATGTTCTGCGATCAAAACCTGCTCTCTCTTGGGAAAAGAGTGACATTCTGAATACTTGCCTTTCACAGAGACCCACTTAGAGACTTGCAATCCAAAAGGATTTCTAAGTGAAATGTGAATATCTGCATGTGTGGCTTCCTGACACATTTTATAGTACCCTTTGACTTTATAGAAAAGGGCCCTGAAATTTAGAAAATGAATGCTTGTGATTCTTCCTATGTCATTCTTAATAAGCTTGCTTTCAGGATCTAGAAGGCAAAGAATCCTCCTTTTCTAAGACCTTATTGTGTAGCCATAGCAGCCCTGATAATTGCTTAAATGAGAAAAACAGACTAAATATTATAATAAAGACTGCAAACAGTATTGAAGGCAATTATACTAAACTTTTTCCTGGATATTTTTGGTATTCATTTAATATAGAGCATTGTGATGCTTGAATGAAAGGATTTATAATCTAACTTAAAAGTTGGAATTAAGCAATTCAATGTGTGTCTGGAAAGAGCAGCTATTACTTCTAACCAGCTGGTTAGGTGCCTTACATGCTTCTGCATGTAACAACACCCTCGGCATTGCACTTGCAACTGACCATGGGCTGACCACCCCTTCACAGCCAGGACAATTTCTCTTATTTGAAGCTCCTGGCTTTGACTTTTCTTTTCTTTCTGGTTGGTGACTGATAAGAGGTAGGTTGACTTCCCTTCTTTTTTTTAAAATTTTTTATTTTTTTTTAAGATTTTATTTATTTATTTGAGAGAGAGAGAGCACATGAGAGGGGCGAGGGTCAGAGGGAGAAGCTGACTCCCTGCCGAGCAGGGAGCCCGATGTGGGACTCGATCCAGGGACTCCAGGATCATGACCTGAGCCGAAGGCAGTCACTTAACCAACTGAGCCACCCAGGCACCCGGTTGACTTCCCTTCTAATGGAGAATGGCAAGAATGAGTATTGCCAACACTCTGAACTCCTAACATCTCTAATAAATATTTACTTTATTGACATTTGTGGTTTTTTGCTCTATATTTTACATTGAAAAAACACTTTGCATTTTATATTTTCTTAGAAACATGAGCTCTCCCCCCACTAGCCTTTTCTGTTTATTTTCTATTTATTTCTTATTATAGAAGTGGTCTGTAGGAGTCAAATTATATAAACTCCTTATTTTTTTTTTTAAGATTTTATTTATTTATTTGACAGAGAGAGACACAGTGAGAGAGGGAACACAAGCAGGGGGAGTGGGAAAAGGAGATGCAGGCTTCCAGCTGAGCAGGGAGCCCGATGCGGGTCTCAATCCTGGGACCCTGGGATCATGACCTGAGCCAAAGGCAGACACTTAATGACTGAGCCACCCAGGCACCCCTAAACTCCTTATTTTAAAGATTAAGTATTGGGTCCTAGGGATCCCCAAGTTGCCTGGGGATCATGCTTGTTGGCAGGGTTGGAAGTTTGACCAAAAGCTTCAGATGCCCAGGCTAGTGTTACGTTCACATGTTGCTACTTGCATAACAGCCAAGAGTCTGTTCAGTTTCTTGGAGGTTCTTGGAAAACAAAAGCGTAATAAATTTTTGGTAGAATATCTAAGGAAATTAAATTATTCATAATGCTTTAAAAATTGTTTATTTTGAAATAATTTTAGATTCACAGAATAATTGTAAAGATAGTACAGAGTTCCTATATCCCTTTCACTCAGCTTCCCCTAATGTTAACCATTTATCAAAACTAAGAGGGGCACTTGGGTGACTCAGTCGGTTAAGTGTCTGACTCTTGGTTTCAGCTCAGGTCATGATCTCAGGGTCATGAGATCAAGCCCCACATCGAGCCCCGCATTGGGCTCCATGCACAGTGCAGAGTCTGCTTGAGATACTCTCTCTCCTTTTCCCTCTGCCCCCCATCTCTAAAAAACAAAACAACAAACTAAGAAGTCACCACATTTTTAATTAATTAACTAATTTATTTATTTATTTATTTATAACATACAATGTTATATTAGTTTCAGGTATACAATATAATGATCCAACAATTCTATACATTACTCAATGCTTATCACAGTAAGTGTACTCTTAATCCCCTTTGTTTATTTCACCCATCCCCCCACCTCACCAGTTTGTTCCTGGGATTGAAGAGTCTGTTTTTTTTGTTTTTAAAAGATTTTATTTATTGACTTGAGAGAGAGAGAGAGTGCAAGTGAGAGAGCACAAGAAGGGGGAGCTGCAGAGGGAGAGGGAGAAGCAGACTTCCCGCTGAGCAGGGATTTCCCCACGCAGGGCTTGATCCCAGGACTTTGGGATCATGACCTGAACCAAAGGCAGACACTTATTAACCAACTGAGCCACCCAGGTACCCCAAGAGTCTGTTTTTTTGTTTGTCTCTTTGTTTGTTTGTTTAGATTACACATATAAGTGAAATCATTTGGTATGTGTCTTACTCTGGCTTATTTCACTTAGCATTATACGCTGTACATCCATCCATAGTGTTGCAAGTGGCAATTTCTCAGTCGTTTTTATGGCTGAGTAATATTCTGTTGTATATATGTACCACTTCTTTATTCATTCATCTATGGATGGACACATGAGTCGCTCCCATATCTTGCTTATTCTAAATAATGCTGCAATAAACATAGGAGTGCATATATCTTTTTGAATTAGTGTTTTCATTTTCTTTGGGTAACTGCCCAGTAGTGGAATTATTAGATCATATGGCATTTCTATTTTTAATTTTCTGAGGAACCTCCATACTGTTTGCCACAGTGGCTGCATTCCCACCAACAGTGCATGAGGGTTCCTTTTTCTCTACACCCTCACCAACACTTATTTCTTGTGTTTTTGATTCTAGTCATTCTGACAGTTGTAAAGTGAAATCTCATTGTGGTTTTGATTTGCATTTCCCTGCTGATTACTGATGTTGAGCCTCTTTTCATGTCTATTGGCCATTTATATGTCTTCTTTGAAAGAGGTTCATTCCAAGAACCTCCAAGAAACTGTCAAGGTCTTCCGCTCATTTTTAATTGGATTATTTGGTTTTTGGGTGCTGGGTTGTAGAAGTTCTTTACATATTTTCGATATTAACCCCTTATCAGATATAGCATTTGCAAATATCTCCTCCCATTCTGTAGGTTGCCTTGGTCTCCTTCACTGTGAAAAAGCTTTTTATTTTGGTGTAGTCTCAATAGTTTATTTTTACTTTTGTTTCCTTTGCCTGAGGAGACATCTAGAAAAGTGTTTCTATGGCTGATGTCAAAGAAATCACTGGTGTTTTCTTCTAGGAGTCTTATGGTTTCAGGTCTCACATTTAGGTCTTTAATACATTTTGAGTTTACTTTTGTGCATTAAAGTGTAAGAAAGTTGTCCAGTTCCATTCTTTTGCATGTAGCTGTCCAGTTTTCCCAGCACCATTTGTTGACGAGACTATCTTTTTCCCCATTGTATATTCTTGCTGCTTTTGTCATAGAGTAATTGACTGTATAAGCATGGGTTTATTCCTGGGCTCTCTATTCTGTTTTGTTAATCTATGTGTCTATTTTTGTGCCAGTACAGTACTGTTTTGATTAATATATCTTTGTAGTATATCTTGAAATCTAGGTATTTTTTTCATGTCTTAACGGTGTTTTCACAAAACACAAGTTTTAAAATACGATAACATCTAATTTATAAGTTATTTTATGGATTATACCTTTGATGATGTATCTAAAAACTCATGACCAATTCTTATTTTTTTCTAGATGTTTTAAGAGTTTTCCATTTCACCTTTGGTCTTTGATCCATTTTGAGTTATTGTATAAGGTATGAGGTATTTATAAGATTTTTATTTCATATAGATGTCCAGTTTCCAGCAACATTTACTGAAAAGACTATCCCTTCTCCATTGAATTGCCTTTCTACTTGTCAAAAATCAGTTGCCTATATTTGTGTCAGTCTATTTGTGGTCTCTATTCTGTTCATTAATTGGTATTTGTATTCTTTCACTAATACCATACTATGTGGATTATATTCTATTCCTAATTTGCTGTGAATTTTTATCATGAAGGTATTTTGAATTTTGTTGAGTGACTTTCTGCATATCATTGGTTTTTCTTATTTAGTCAGCTAATATGACAAATTACACTGATTGATTTTCAAATGGTGAACTGTTATTGAATTCCCGTGATGACTCTCACTTAGTTATATGCTGTTTTATCCTTTTTAAAATATTGATGGATTTGATTTCATCATCTTTTGTTGAAGATTTTCTGCATCTGTATCCATGGGGAATATTATTCTGTAGCTTTCTATTGTGAACAGATATTTCTCTGGGTTTGGTATTGGGATAATGCTGGCCTCATAAAATGAGCTGGGAAGTATTGTCTTCTCTTCCATTTTCTGGAAAAGAATGGTATTATTTCTTAAATGTTTGGTAAATTTTGGTGTGTTTTGGAGAAGTAATTTTTATAATTTGTTTACATGGAATTTTATTTCAATTTTTCATTAAATAAAGCTTAGTATTGCCTGTGACTGAAAATCAAAATGATCTTAGCTGACTTTAGAGTCTGTAATCAAGTATGCAAACTGGAATGAGTTCACCATGAGTTGTGCATTATATTGTGGGATGAAATTCAGTACTCAGAATGTAATACATAAGGGCAATTTTTCTCTTATTTTCTCTTATTTTATTTTCTTTTATCAAGATTAATATTGACAATCAGGAACTAGTAACTTCCCCCAAAACATTATACACTGTCTTACAAAATACTTAGAACCAGATGTCTAGCCTTTGAACTTTTTTGTTTTTTGGTCTTACTTGTGATTAAAAATTTTAGTCTTCCTTCAGCTTTTTGTTTCTCAGTACCATCATGACCTCTCTATAGAGATGCATGGAGAGGCCATGACGGTACTAAGAACCACAAAGCTGGAGGCTTACCCTCTGAGGCTGACTTAGCAAAATTACCATGATGGGAGCAAAAGCCAGGCTGCAATGGTATTAGTTATAGCTGGGTAATACTTAGGAGGTTCTTTCTTTCTTTCTTTCTCTTTCTTTCTTTCTTTCTTTCTTTCTTTCTTTCTTTCTTTCTTTCT
>NW_022589719.1:10585798-10631203 GCF_004348235.1 Phoca vitulina | reverse complement strand
TTTCTTTCTTTCTTTCCTTTCTTCCTTCCTTCCTTCCTTCCTTCCTTCCTTCCTTCCTTCCTTCCTTCCTTCCTTTCTTTTTACAATTTTTTTTTTTGAGCATTGTTGACACAGAATATTAGTTAGTCAACTAGTCAACTTCTCTATACATTATGCTATTCCCACCACAAGTGTAGCTATCATCTGTCATTGTACGGTGCTATTATAACATCACTGACTATGTCTCCTATGCTGTGTCTTTTATTCCCATGACTTATTCATCCCCAAACTGGAAGCGTCTGCCTCTCACCCCTCTTCATCCATTTTGCCCATCTCTCCCCCACCCCCCGCTTCCCCCTGGCAACCATCAGTTTGTTCTCTGTATTTATAGGTCTGATACTTCTGTTTATTTATTTATTTATTTATTTTATTGTTATGTTAATCCCCATACATTACATCATTAGTTTTAGATATAGTGTTCCATGATTCATTGTTTGTGCATAACACCCAGTGCTCCATGCAGAACGTGCCCTCCTCAATACCCATCACAAGGCTAACCCATCCTCCCACCCCCCCTCCCCTCTTTTGTTTATTTAATTGTTTGTTATTTCAGATTCCACATATGAGTGAAATCGTATGGCATTTGTTTTTTTCAGTCTGAGTTATTTTCCTTAGCATAATACCCTCTAGGACCATCCACGTTGTTGCAAATGGCAAGATCTCATCCTTTTATATGGCTCTGTAATATTCCTCTGTGTGTGTGTGTGTGTGTGTGTGTGTGTGTGTGTGTGTCTGTACACCAAATCTTCCTTATTTATTCATCTCTGGATGGACATTGGGTTGCTTCCATATTTTGGCTATAGTAAATAATGCTGCCACATAGGAGTACATATATCTTTCTGAATTAGTGTTTTCATTTTCTTTGGTTAAATACCCAGTGGTAGAATTATTGGATTATATGGTATTTCTACTTTTAATTTTTTGAGGAACCTCTATACTATTTTCCACAGTGGTGGTACAAGTTTACATTCCCACCAACAGTGCATGAGGGTTTCTTTTTCTCCACATCCTTGAGAGACAATTTATTTCTCAGAGTTCACTGCAGCCTTCTTTGGAGTCCTGTCTTGAACACCTTGATTCTGAGAAGTCAGATTCGTATCCATCTTTGGCAGGATTGCCTCACTGAGTTTGGGTTTAAAGGATTCCTTGGAGGTCAGATCTTCTGATTAGTTGCTGGGACATTACCTTGTTAAGTAGCCTGTCTTGGTTTGTCTTTAGTCATTATTTGTTCACCGTAAGAGGTTAACCCTCAGCCAGATGGTCACCATTTTAGGGCCTTATTCTCTTGAAGATAACATTCAGGAATGTAAGTTTAACATATGGATATATTTTGATTAAAAGAAAAATAGAGCATTTCTTTTTTAAATGACTTTATGTTAACATATGGGATCTTAGAAATATAAGCATAATTTTATTTATGTCTTTCTTAAGGTATCTTAAGAGAGAACATTTTATATTGCACTTTGTTTGTGTACTATTTCTTTCCCAGAAAAGTTAAGGCAGGGAGTAGATCTCTTTCATCTTTGTTTTCCTGACAATATCCAGTACCATACAGCATATAGTAGGTGCTCAGTAATGCTTGTCGAATAAATAATAAATATGTAGATGAAGTATATGGTTTTCCTTCTTCATGTTTTATCCTTATCCTCTATATTCAATAAGTTTACATTTTTCCCAAAAACAGTATTAAAAAAACTGTTTTTCTCTTTTTCCAATATGCTTGCCATAAATATCTGAGAGACTACAATTTACTGCTCATCTTATTTATAACAAATTTGCTTGTATGTATATTGGTAAAATCTTTCCTTAATAAACCTTGTTTCGTATTGTCCATGCCAGATACCTCCAGAGCATATCTTTTTCAAGCTGGAGAAGACAAGGGAAATCAGGAGAGAGAAAGAGGAAGAGATCTGGTGTGCAGGTTCTTACACCTGGTTTAGTTGGGTTTAGAGTGACAGCAGAGCCGGGTGGCCTCAATGGTGTGTGGTGGGCCCTGAATGAGCACAGCTTCCTAATCCGCCCATTCTGACTCAGCTGCCACTGAATTTTCCTTCATGTTACTTAAGAGCCTTACTGATTTTCACCACCAATATAGTTCAATCTTGAGAAATAGAATCTTAACATTTTGCTTATTGAGAGTGTCTACTCGAAACCCTGGTGACCCTGCATTGGACCCCTTTGGCTCTGTCTTGGTCCCCTTCTGGAGATGTGCTCAACTTTCAGGTGTCTTGTCTCCCTCCTCCTTAAGGCAGCCTTCTCATGCCACTCCTTCCTGTCTGCTCTGGAGGTCCTGGGCTCTCATTAGAGCTGAGCACCTGCTGCTTCAGGCCAGCCTCCTCTTGGTTACTAGGGATGTCCCTTAGCCCTCCCTCAGCAAGCCCGTTTGTCAACTGCCTCACTCCCTGGCAGCACCTATGTTTATGCCAGCAATATTACAGCTTTCTCACTTCAGCTTCTCTTTGCACTGCTCACTTAAATGTGGTTGTATTATCCTAGGAAGCTTCCCACCCCAGAATTATTTTGGAATGGCATAATTTCAAGTCTATTGGCCTGGAAAATGTCGCAAGAATGGGAAGTTCTCACCCATGTTACTTGCTCGAGCGTTAAGTTTGCTTCACTGCACTTGTGTGATTAGCGTTAGTGAAACTGTCTATTTGTGGCATGTCTTTACTAAATAACTCTTTAAATACAATTCCACTGTGTAAATAGCTTAATACAGTTAATAAGAAGAAAATAAACATAGAATTGTATTATAAAAGCACATGTGCTTTATTATTAGCAGAACCCAAATGTTTTCAGGCCTCGTTAGCCTGAGGTACAAATAAGGTCATACCACAAATGGCCGTGTTTCCTGAATAATAGTCCTACTTGTCTAATTGGAGCACTTTAGCCCTTCTTGCTCTTCTTCCCTACATCTCCCTGGTTATTCGTGAGCATCTCCACAGTGTTTCACACATATATTTATGGATAGTCCTCTTGTCTCTCATATTCTTTGGCTATATAACTTCCTCATTAAGGGCATCCCTCCCATAAAGAAGGATCTTACCTGTGCTACAGGTGCCTCCATACCAACATGGCTTCACTGCTCCTGGGAACATTTTCCAGTATATCTCAACAATACAAACACCTCAAGATGCTAAAAGGTACTGTACTTATTTTGATTTTGATGTGATGTTGGTGCATTTCTGTGGATTGGAGAGTGAGGGTAGAGAGGACATCAGATTCTCAGATTTGTTTTCATTTTTTAAAATTCCCAAAGATAGTGATAGATTGAACTTGGGATAGAGAGATAGATCAGATTGAACTTGGGATAGAGAGAGTGTTAGTTTGGACTCTCTTGGTTCTTCAAGAATATGAATGGTCTTGATTCTGGAGGAGTGCTTCACTCCCACTAAACTAAATATTGAAAAATAACTGCTTTTTCTGTATTATGTGACATTGGTTTTCCAATGGTCATTTGTTTGTTCTTATATTATTTGATCTTTCAAAGTGTTTGACACATTTAACTACTGGCTACTTGTGAAGCGCTGTCTTCTCGTGGTATCTCTCCTACCTCAATGGACACTCCTTTTAAATCTCTCTTGCTGCCTGCTCTCTCTCTCTCTCTCTCTCTCTCTCTTTGTTCTCTTAACATCAAGTACCCAAGGACTTTGTCCCCTGAACTTTTCTCTTCTTCTTCTACACTCTGTGGATGATCTCATCTGCTGCCATGGCTTGAAATACCATCAAGTTTCCAGTGATTCCCAAATCCAAAGCTCCAGTCTTAACCTCTACAGACTTGGAAGTTTCTGTTTGGAGATGTAACTGAAATCTCAAACTGAACATATCCCAAACAGAATGCCTACTTTCCTTTCCCAGACTTATTTGTGTTGTAGTCATCTCCATCTTTTCATATTCTCAAACTGAATACCTGATAATTTCACTTTTCTTCTTTTTTCACCAGCCCTATCCCAATCCATCCTCAAGTTCAGCTGATGAATCTGTTCATTTATTTCCATGCCCTGATCCTGATGTGTCCCTTATTTTAATTTTCACTAAACTCTAGTCCCAGCTGCCATAATCTGTTGTATGGCAATTGATTCCTGTCTTTCTGCTTCCATTTTTGCTTCCCTACCATCTCTATTCTCCATAAGTAGCCAGAGTCATTGCTTTTAAATTAAAGTCAGCTAATGTCACTCTCATCCTTAAAAATCTCGATCATATTTGGAATAAAATCTCAACTTTTTTCTTGATTTTTATTTATTTTTTTAAATAAGCTCTATGCCCAATATGGGGCTTGAACTCATAACCCTGAGAACAAGAGTCACATGCTCTACCAACTGAGCTAGCCAGGTGCCCCCGAATCTCAACTTCTTATCTTGGTTTGACAAACTCTAAATAGTATGGTTCCTGCCCACCTCTATGACCTCTTCTCCTACAACTGACCACTGTCCCCACCCCACTCTGTTCCAGCCTCTTAGCTTTCCTTCTGTTCCTGGAACATATTAAGCTTTTTTCTATCTAGAACCTTTACACCTGCTGTTTCTCTGGTCCTAGTGCTCTTCCCACAAGCTTCACATGGCTCTTTCTTTCTTGTCATTAAAATCTTAGCTTAAATGTAGCCTCCTAAGAGAAGTCTTCCCTGATAACCCCACATAATTTAGTTACACAATCACTCTCTGTCATATTAACATATTTTAGTTCTCTGTATAACACCATTTTCAGACTTTCTTTCTTTGTTGATTATAAGCTCCATAATACCAGTAAGCTTGTTTGTCTTATTCTTAGCTATATCCCAAATGCCTAGAAGAGTTCCTGGCATTGTAGACACTCAAGAAATATTTATTTGAATGACCCAATATATCATTTATGATTTTCTCTAAATGATTAAAATTTTTAAAAATAGTAAGTTATTTTCACTAGTCACTTCAGAAAATATCATTCCTTTTGATGGCATTTTTCAGTGCAATGAGTTCTAGTTATGAGTAGAGCTATTTGTCTTATATATTTGCAATATCATAGACTTGTGTTACTCTAAGTCCTTAAATGGGTTAATTTTTTTTCTCTTCCTGGAAAAGAAACTGCTAATTGTCTACCAAACTTCCGTTCTTCCCTCTTCTTTGATTATCAGAGGTGGAAATGGGTCTAATCAAAATACTAAATACCTCAGTCTCCATTGCAGATATAGGTGGCTTCTTACATAAAAACTAGAAGTCATTAGGTGAAACCCTTGGGAAACCTATGTAAAAGGTACTAACTAAGGTATTAGGCAGGTGCCCTTTTTATCCTTACCTTTTTTCCTTCTTGCTGCTTGGAGAATGGACATGATGGCTAAAGCTGCAGCAACCATTTTGTGACCATGAGACAGCCACAAGTAAGGAAGAGATTTGGGAATAATGGAGGGGAAAAAAACCCAGACAAACTCTAGGTTTCTAATGATGGAATAACTCTCATACCAGCCTTGGACTGCCAGTCTCTGGATTTATGCATAACAGAGAAACTTCTATTGTGTTTACTAATCCACTATTTGAATTTTCTACCATATTTGGCTTAATAATAACTAATTTCCCTCCCTCCCTAAAATTATGGCATCCTTTGGAATGTTGAATGTATCAGAATGCCAATTTTAGTAAATTGTTCCATAAAATGTTCTTTCTATTAATTTTGAATAAACAATTTAGCTTAATTTAATTTTGGAATTTGTGTCCATATTCTCATTGTCCTTTCTTTTGATAGAAGCACTTTGGCTTAATGAGAATATGGACTTTGGAGTCAGATGATCGTGAATTTGAAACTTAGCCTTGTCACCTATTTGACCTCTGTCAAGTTTCTCAATTTATCTGAGCCCCACCTTTTTCATTTCACCTTATTAGTACCTCATCTAATTTTAGTGAGAGTAAAGTGAGGTAATGGAAATATTCTATCTCTTGTTTGAAGTCATAATTCTACACAGGTGTCTAATGTGTAAAGAGTCATTGGGCTATACATGTATGATTTGTACGGTACTGTACATAAATTATATTTTATTTCAAAAAACCAGCATAAATAGGCACCCCATAAATGGGAAAAAAGAAACTCACATGCTTTAGTGTTTTACTATGATTATCTTATCATTTTTATCATTAAAAGGCAGATAATCATTCTGGGGGGGAATTTATAGATATTTTAATTTTCAAATCCAGAATGCACATTATGATGAAGTTTTCTATTGCAATTTCTGACTCTCCTTCCAGAGTCCCTAACCCTAAGATCTATAAGTTTCACCATTATTGCCAAGATGTGATGTGATTTTGTTTCCTGTGCTGAAGTTCTGAGGTTTGGGAAGCAGAATCCAGAAAATTGCACTTTTCATTTAAATTAGGATATCAGTGTCCTCTTCCTTAAGTCGATTATCAAGGAATGATTGTTCAGTTGGAAGAAGGGGTCATTTGATTTCTGTGAAAAAGATTGTGGCCAAGGTTAAATGTGTGGCTGTGAGGCCCTCTGATGCTCCCCAGGAGCCCTAGGTTCCTGCTACCTTTAGGACCAACGTTATTTCTTCCCTAAGTTTGTGAGTTGTCATCCCTAAATGTTTTCTCCTTATCCAGTCCCTTGTCCCATTGTCCCCAAATGTACTCAGCTGACACATGTGGAAGCAGTTCCCCCTGTCATTTGGGAGGTGCCAATCTACATCTGGGAAAGACAGGCTGGTTTTCACATTACACTGGCAACTATCCTGGACTTGAAAAAAACAGCCATGTGGTGGCCAGCTGACCTGCTTTCAACCAAACAGCTGCAGCTTAAAGTCGGGGTAGAGTTTGTAAATGCTTGGGGACTGAGAGTTGCTTTATGCCCACCTTTGTTTGAGAATATAAAATGTCCAGGTTATGAACTTTGTGAATGGCTTCCACTCCTGATTGACTCATAGCAGATGACGTTACGGCTGGCTGGTTTAAACTGACTTACCCGAAGATCAGACTAGATGGATGTGTGTGTGTGCACCAAGAGTTGTAAGAATCTGATTATTCTACTTCTCAACAAATGCTCACCAGGCTGAAATTAGTGAATTTTTGTGAGAGAAACACCTGTCTTTTCCTAGGTTATTTTTGAAGGAAGACAGGGATAATATAAACAGAAATTGTTGTTGTTTTTTTTTTGTGTGTGTGTGTGTAGAATATGGTGTTGAATGGCATATTTTTATTGATGAGAGAGGAGGCCGAGTCATACAATTCCATACAAACACAAGCTCAGACACACACACACACACACGCACGCACACACACACAGAGCTGTTTCACATGGAGTGACTGTAACTATGGATTTAGATATCTTTACTTCTGTCTTCATGAAATAAACTCTAAAAACCATGGAATAAACTCCATTTATTTTTGCTCTTTTTAGCTCCTCACCTGTACACTGCACAGTAATTTAGCTCCCCAGGACAGCTTTTAAGATTCTAATCTTGTTCCTGTCCGGCACTTTTCTCACAGCAGTGAGGAAAGGATTGGCATTCCTCCACTATTGTATATAAAGGAGAATCCATTCTTGGAAATAAGAGCATTGTTTATGTTGAAATTCCCTTAGCTTAGCTGAACCTTCGATTATATAGCCCATTCAGATAACCAGATTTTTACCCCCTGTGGTCTGTTTCCATTCTCAGAGAATTGTCAACAATTTATTTCTGCTCTGGCGATTATTTTCTCGAGTGAGAGAAAGAGAGACATCTGGGAAGATTTTGATAACTGAGTCATGTATATAAAACTCTAAGCACACTTTTAAAAGACGCCATGTGAGAAAATATAGCTTTTCCTAAAACATAACAAATTGAACTTAGTTACTGCTGAGGTGGCATTTGTAAGCTGTGACAATTTATTTATATGAATTGCACTGTGAACCTGATTCCAGATATCATGGAAAACATTATTTATAGTTAATAAATCTGAAAAATAATCTTATTTGAAAAAATCCATTATGATTTTTATAATTTCTTTTTAAAAATTTTTATAATTTCTGATGGATTCCAAATGCAAATTAAATACTTCTATTATTTTAGTGGTAGTTTGGTGAATTTAGAAATAGATTGTATAGATTTGATCTAAAAGTGGTGTGTCAATTTTATGCAGCGTAATACTAACAATGTAAACCCCTAACCACCAACTACGATTTGTCATTTAATTCTGTGACATTTTGTTTCCCTTATATATTTACTCTATTTATTAGATACTTTCATCCAGAAGCAGTAGAATGTTGGCAAAGACATGTAATGGTCAGTATATTTCACTTACTGGGAAACACTTCTGATTATGCATTCAGAAATTGGGGAAATGTTGCTTCATACACTGTCATTCCCATTGCTGAATGTTTACAAAGACCAGAGAATATTCAAAGCAAAGGCAATTGTTGGGGGGGGGCAATTTTGTTAAGTTCCATGTTTATGGTATTGTGTACCAAATGCACATAAAAGGCATTTTCTTATCTATTCCTGTTATATTAGAGAAGTTCATGCCCCGCTCTTAGCATTTTCCAACACAGCTGTAGAGTAGTTTAAAGCCTATTTTTAAAATAAGTGATGCTCAATTTGTCTTTGATGATCCGGATGATTCAGGTGAGATGGGAGCACGGTCGGGCCCTTATTTGCATAAAAATTAATCACAGAAAAATGTAAATTGATAAAATTTTGCCTGGCTTTTTCCCCCTATTTGAGAACCCGTGGATGGCTCCCAGAAGCAATCATCTCAGTATGGGGCCGCATTGGATGCTGTACAAATGATCACATTTGTGTTGAATACTCACTCATTTAAATGTCAGCACTGATGGGGCGGTACATCAGTAGAAAAAATGAAAAATAAATACACAGCAGCTGAAGACTATCAAATCCGTGGGCACTCTTTAGAGATATATGATCTAATGTGAAAAAATTGCAGATTAATTATCCTTTTTGCAAAATGGTAATTGTTTTAGTATCACACCAGAAAAAAATCTACAATTTATTTGGAATCAAACAAAAAACCGTAATGTTAAATACGTCATTACATCATTGTGTTTATTAGAAGCCTGCAATTAATTCCTAAGGCTCCTTTGGTCTTTAAAGCTGCATAAAATGAAACAAAAGAATGTTGCTATTAATTTTCAAACAACTGCTTATCTTTCAAATCAGTCTGATTTGTGTGAAAAGGAGGCAATGTTATGAAGTTTACTGGATATTGTATATTAACTTAATTTCATTGTGTTGCTGACATTTCTGATAATATATTCACATATCCTATTAAAATTGTAATGTTAGAATTTGAAGGTTTTTGTTCAGTGGTGTGTAACTTTAACACACTGTCGAAGAAGTTGCAAAGTGTCTTCTTAACAAAAGATGCTTTAAGAAAAGCAACAGCAATACTGAGGAAAGTAGTCAGAAACTGTGAGACACCCCCAAATAGAAAATCCTCTGGACTGCCGTTAATGTGTCATTAACATGCATGTGTTTTCACACATGTAATTTATGTGAATATTCAAGATCAAGAATTCATGTTTAGCTATTTTAAGGAAAATAATAAAATCCAAAATTTTCTTAAATAAAAACAACTATGAGTGATGTCATTTTCACTCTAAAATATGGGTGAAAGGCATAAATGTCATTATCTTTACAGTTTCTATGATCCATTTATCTCTGTCCCTGCGTAGCTCTCCTTGGTTTCTATGTTCCAGCTGCTTTAGGGTTCTCAGTGTGTGGTTTGCATGCATCATTCTAGTACAGATGGAGCTTAGGTTCCTTCTTATTATTCTATAACTTTAGCATAGATCTTAAATGATTGAAACGTTGAACACATCTTCATTAGCCAGGGAAAAGCAAAGTTAAAACACAGCCTTTCCACCTGCTGACTTACAAAACTCCCATTGAATTAATGTTACATTAACCAAAGTCGATTGTGGCAACACACTAAAAATATTTTGAGATGGTTGAAATCTACTGTTATTACCAGAGTTGCTTCCTAGATCACTTAGAGAACAGGAGATTTAAATCGACCAACACTTGGAGACCATGTCTTTTTTTGAGATTAAATACAATTTGGTACATAGTAAGAATAGCTAGCAGTATGGACCACACATCATTTAATGTCATTTAATAGTAACGTAACATTTAACACTGGAATTCAGCCCTTCCAGAGTGCTCAGAGCCAGACACTGTTCTATTCTTTTATAAATAACAATGTGTTTTAATTTTTGTAACAACTCCCTGAAGTAGGTTTTGTGTTATCCTAAGAGTGACATGCCCAAGGTCACCAGGTAGTCCGAGGTGAAGCAAGATTTAATTCCAGGGGTCTGGCATCAAAATGCTTGTTCTCATCCACTCAGCCCTGCTGACAAATGCCGGGTGTGCACCTCTAGGTGTCCAGTCTGGTGCCAGGTGGAGCCTTGACAAGAGAAAATGCTTTATTTTTGTGAATTTATAATTTTCTTCTTATATTTAAAGCTTGAATCTATTTTGATTTTAAGTGACACATCTTAAAATTTCATCTCAGTAAGGACTTTATTTTAAAAATCTACGTTTTAGGGCACCTGGGTGGCTCAGTCGTTAAGTGTCTGCCTTCAGCTCAGGTCATGATCTCAGGGTCCTGGGATCGAGTCCCACATCGGGCTCCCTGCTCAGCGGGAAGCCTGCTTCTCCCTCTCCCACTCACCCTGCTTGTGTTCCTGCTCTCGCTGTCTCTCTCTCTGTCAAATAAATAAATAAAATCTTTTTAAAAAAAAAATCTACGTTTTATGTCATTTTCAGACTAAAAGTTAAAGAACAGCTTTCTTTGGCAAATTCAAGGTATCTCATGAATATTCTCCATTTTTCTGGACAATGTTGTTACTGTTGATATGGATTATTAAAAGCAATTAAAGAGGTCCTTGTCCAACTTGACAGAGTTAGCCATTTTCAGAATATTGGGAAAGCCCATGTACCCCATTCTTTTCTCTTTCCCTGGTATATTTTAGTGGCTCATGTAAAGGCATTGCTTGCATTCATTTATCCATGCATACATCCATTCACTTACCCAACCAAGCCTCCTCTAAAATGTGCAGGATTGGGATAAAGGCACATGTCCATTCTTTGTCCCACCCAGACAGAGCTATCCTTTGGACAATTTCAGTACTAGTCACTGCACACCAGCAATGATCTGTTGTCAAGATAGAATAAAGGAGGAGGTTGTTCCTATCCCTGGAAGCAAGTTCAGGGATTTTTGGCCAGGGAACCCTGAGGTCTCAGAGAATGGGCTAGAAGTAGGGAGGAGACACAGAGGCTCCAGGTGGGCACCTCCTCTCAGCTCCATGGACTCCTCACCCACTGAGTGAAGCAGGAAAAGGGAAGAAGTGAGGCCCAGGGCAGAGCCCTTGGTTACCCAAGACTGCAGTTGGTGCTGCATTCTACAAATGTTTATTCAGTGCAGACTCTGTACCAGATTCTTTTCTGGGCACTGGATTGCACTGAAACAAAACAGACAAAATCCTTATGTTTAGTAGAAATAGACACCATTTCTTATACACTGAATTTTATGCTTCCCATAGTATAATGCTATGGCAGATGTAGGACCGTTCACATGTGTGTTTGTTCAGAGTTTCCTTTGTATAAAGCACTGCATTAGAAGGAAAATACAAAGGACCCTTTAGAGGCTCAGCCTTTCACCAAACACTTTAGAGATGCTCAGAGACAATGGGAAGTTGCTATTGCTTCTTGTCTCACAGAGTGAAATTCTCAATTTTACTGTGATAGAACAGAGGTAAGTCCATCTTACATCCTGATTTTAACAGTTCACTTAACAAACTTATTGGCAGTCACACTTGAACTGAATTGTTAAAATTATAGCACAAACTAGGTTACTTCCTGGGCATTCAAGGCTTAATATGTCTAAAGGGATTTTTTTTCCCCCTTGTGGATTGTGTGATTCACTGACCTGTAGGGATCTGAGTTTACTATGAGTTCTTAAGATTTCTGACTTGTATGGGCTGAGTAAGTCTTATGGGACCTCTTTTCTCTTCATTGAGAAATGATAGGCTAGATAAAGTAGCCCATATGTTCCTCTCAGATTGAAGAGAAGAATCATCTGAACTTAAGGCCTGGAAAGGGAATGTGTTCCCCATCCACTCTTGGTCACAGTAATGAGAAAGTAAACATTAAAAAGCAGTTGGTGAGATGCACTGAAGTTTCCCTTGTCATGAGCTCAGTTTTTCATCATGCCTAAAGGGTAGCATAAATCTTGCATTTCTGCAACTTCCCATCAGTTATTTGAATATATGTGGGTGGGTCAGCTAATCCTACTGATGAATGTCTACCTGATTTTAATATTGTCATTATGGCCTAATTTGGAAAGTAACATGACAGTAAAGTGCTTAAGAGTCAGGTGCTCCTCCACAGTGACTTGTGGGGTGCCCACAAGCCTGGTCCCAGAACAGAGGCCATGCCATAGTCTTGCAGCAATCACAGTAATGGAGTTGAAAGAAAAGGGTAGAGGGATAGAAAGAGAGGGGGCATCAGTTAAGTTTATATCTAGCATTGGCCAAAGGGATTCTTTAACACAATTTTATTTGAGGATTTAGCATTTAAACATTTGCCACTTGGAAAATAAGTTATGAGAATGGGAATCTTGAATGAAGGCATTTCATGGATGATTAACTTTTTAGTCATGTAGTGGTCAAATGCAGACCCATTTAGGCAATTGAGGCCATTTATATGGGCAGCACTTCAAATGTGGCTAGTATGCCCGATGAATACATTTTTTATTTTACTTAATTTTAGTTCATTCAAATTATGTTTAAGGAGCCACATGTGATTAGTGGCTACTACACTGGACAGCATAGCTCTGTGGAATCATATTTCACTGTGTATATCCTGTCCATCCAAATAGGAAGGTCGAACATTACATTTTTATACTTCTCTTTAAATCCCCACAAAATTTAGCACAAGGTTATGTATATATAGTATATGTAGGTGCTTGATGATTATGCTTATATTTTTAAAAGATCATAAGGAGTGGATTACCTTCAAGTATAGAGATGGGAACTCTAATTTTAGATCCTTTGAACTCTGAACTAGATAACTGTCCCCTCTAACTTGTACTCCTCTATTCTTATAAGAAATATTATTGTCTCCCATTTTGAGATACTGTGCCAGATTTTGGGGATACAGCCATGTGCAAGGTGGTCAGAATCTTTGTCCTCACAAACCTTGCAGCTTAGGAAGTGAATAGAAAATTAAGCAAATAGTTGTTATATCTTAAGTGAATCTTGTTCAAAAGGTCCAATGTACAGAAGCACTGAATCCAGACAGTTCTGAGAAGGTGACACTAAGTTTTTAGATCCACGTCAGAGCAGGTAGATCACCTAAAATTGGTGTGGATGCCTATATAACTATTAGAGAACTTCTTTTTATTTTGGTCACTTCCTGAATCAGAGTTAAGTAATTTTACTTTATAAAGTTTGTTTATTTATTTAAGTAATCTCTACACCCAACATGGGGCTAGAGCTCACAACCCCAAGATCAAGAGTCTCATACTCTTCCAGCTGAGCCAGCCAGGTGCCCCAGAGGTAAGTAATTTTAAACACTATGGCCCAAACCTTAGATATTGGCTTAATGACTTATTTTACAAAAAAGAATTCCAGTTGGCTCCAACTCCTTTAGAAAACAATATGGCAATATGCATCAAGAATTTTAAATGTTGATGTTCTTTGACTTAGCAATTATATTTCTAAATGTCTTATAAAAGGAAGTAATGCTAAATATTGAGGGAGAATAAGCTTTATGAACAGATATATCCATTTCAGTGTTTCATATAATTGTAAAAATCACAAGCAACCTAAAAACTTACTAATAAGGAATTGGTTAAGAAATCTAGGGTATATTTTTGATGAACTTTTGTGCAATTACTAAGAATGATAAGTATGAAAAACATAATAATGAAAAACATAATGTAAATGTTATAAATTAGTTTTAAAAATGCAGGACAAAAAATTTTATATGTAGTCTGATTACAATTTTACAACTTTTTAATAAAAAGAAATGAATGAAAACCACCCTTAAAAAGTCTATGGTAAAAAAGATAAGTAGGAGAGGAATGTACAAATATAAATTATAAAATCTCCTCTATTTTTATACTCACAAACTTATTCTAAAACACAGGAACAATTAGTGTTGATCTTTGTAACTTATTCTGAAGATTATGTATGAATTTCCTATGCTTGCTGTAACCAATTATCACAAACTTGGGTTAAAACAACCTTTTCCTCACAAATCTGGAAGCCAGAAGTCCCAAATTAGTATCACTCTGCTGAAATCAGGCTGTTAGCAGGGCTGTAGTACCTCTGCAGGCTCTAAGGGAAAAATCCATTCTTTGCCCTGGTAGCTGCTGACATTCCTTGGTTTGTGGCCTTATCAATCTAATCTCTCCTTCCATGGTTATGTTGTTTTCTCCTCTTCCATAGGGCCAAATCTTTCTCTGCCTTCTCTCTCTTTTTTTTTAATTATTATGTTATGTTAATCACCATACATTACATCATTAGTTTTTGATGTAGTGTTCCATGATTCACTGTTCACGTATAACACCCAGTGCTCCAAGTCTCTGCCTTCTCTTATAAAAACACTCGTGATTACATTCAGGGCCCACTCAGATAATTCAGGGTAATTGCTCCATCTCAAGATCCTTAACTGAATCATATCTGCAATGTCTGTTTTTGCCATATAAAGTAGCATGTACATATTTCAGTGATTAGGACATGGATATCTTTATTCAGCCTACCACAAATTATAATGTACTGACCTTTTGTTTTGCAAATCTTACAGTGGTCTTGGCCAAACAACTAAATACTCATTTGAGCATAAAGAAGTTGTATGGTAATGTTGGAATTTCAGGATTTCGTTTTGGAAATAGTTTTGAGTAGGGGGCCATTCTGTTATCTGCTGAATCATATTGTGCAAGTTCTCTCTTACTCTACTTATATGTAAGGGAAATCTTGAATATTTATATTCTCTCACTTTAGATTTAAGAATTCAAGAATTTTGAGTGTAAACATATGGAGAATTGGGAACCTAGAATTCACTAGCTAGATTTTTAAATATAGTCCAGGTTAGCTCATTAATTCATTAGTATGTGGGCAGTGTATGTCCTATACCAGACTCTGAGTACTGGGACTCAGGACTTCCCATTTCCTCCACACTGACCTCCTCTACTACACACTACACCCCCTTCAAGAATACTCAGTGACTCACTGGTTAGTTCCCTGCAGTACCTTGTATAAACCTCCATGATTGATCACCCTGGTCACTTTGTGTCTCTGGTACTTATTCCGTTTGTCCATCCTCTTACCAAACTGGAACTCTTCAGGGAGAGAAATGTGTCAGTTCCTGGATTCCTGGCACCCAGCGCATAAATGTGGAAATGTGTTGGATGGCGTTCCCCAACACAAACTTTAGGCAAAAGATCGTTGTTATTTGATTACATTTTTGAGCTTCCTATTGATATTCATTCTTTTTCCAGTGCTCTCATATCTCATTATTTCTTTTCTCTGGGTAACTGTTCTTGACTTTTCCATTTGGATCCTTGACTGTGTTCTTCTTTCCCTCTCAGTTACTGGTTCTTCTTTTTTCTCATCCATTTTTTCAGGATCTTTCTTTGATGCAGAACTAAAATGTGACTCACAATAGACAATCTGTAGACCTTAAAAGCTGTTAGGAAAAATATTTCTGAAGAGGAAATACTTATGAAAAGGTATCACTCACTTCCTCATGACTGTGATCTCTGTGGACTCATCCTGAGTAGTGAAGTAGTGATGACTAAAGTCCATCTCATGATTCCCTTGAATCCCATACTGTAGCACCCTTAGACCATCATTTTAATGCCAATATTTTTGAAGAGCTATCATTCACTGCATGTAAGAGCATTTCTTAAAGAAATTAGAGAAGTTTGCCATTGGATAAACCAGTGGGTGGACATTAAAGGATGGAAAGGACAGAAAGGGAGCTGATGAAGAGTGCACAGCATATCCACTCATAGCTTATTTGGCCAGAACTTTGCTACATGGCTATACTTAAATGCAATCAAATCTTGTCTTTAGCTGGGTAGCCAGGTGGCCATTTAAAAATTGATTACTACTGAAGGAAAGGAGAATTATTTGGAGGATAACTATTCCTTCCTGATATGGATAAATAGAAGCAATCAAGAGCTTTACATGGTGAAATACTTCAAGCAAAAAAAATTGTCTAGACATAACAAGGACTGGGAAATAAAAGGCTGTAGATATAAATCACTCTCTTCCAGCTAGAACTCTGTGCTTTTACTCAAAGAATAATATATATTTTGTAGTTATTATATGATACCAAAAGATTGTATTCTTTCTCCATTTTTTGAAATGGCATCTGTCTTCTCTTTCACTAACCCAGACTCATGAGAGTTTCATGTATTTAGAATTCAAGAGGAGCCTGGGTGGCTCAGTCGGTTAAGTGTTTGACTCTTGGTTTTGGCTCAGGTCATGATCTCAGGGTTATGAGATTGAGCCCCACATCCAGCTCCACACTCAGTGGGAGTCAGCTTGAGATTCTCTCTCTCTCCCTCTGCCCCTCCCTTGCTCACTCTCTCTCTCTCTCAAATAAATAAATAAATCTTTAAAAAAATAAAATTCAAGCATCCTTTAAGGATTGCTTTCCCCCCAACAGTTTCTTTCCATAATATAACTCTCATTGTATTTTCTTTCCATTAGTTGTAACTGTCGTAACTTCTATTGAGAGTGCCATTTTTTAAATTAAATGCTGTATTGTTTTCAAAAACTTCCCCAGATATGTAAGTTTTGCTTCTTCCTAAAATGCAGCACCTTTCCTGAGGGCAGACGCCCTCTTAACTTCTTTTGGATTTCCTATAGTGCCGAACTTTGAGCTGGGGAGAAAGAGCAGGCACTCAATAGAGAGTTATTCATTTGTCCTATTTGCACAAAAATCAATACAAGAACTTCAGAGAGCTTATGTCTCAAAGAGCTGGGATACCAAAGCTAACCTATCAGGTCCAGATATGTGATAAATGAAATAGATTTTAGGAATTCACAGATCACAGGGCTCCACTATAAGCAAGTATTGTTGAAAGAAAAATGGATTTTTTTTTATTTGTTTACAAATCTTGCACTTGATAGAGATTTTACTGTAGTTGCAAAGAGAGCTTTGCTTTTACACAAGTATGAAACTCTCTGAGTATGGGAGATAATGATAGGTTTTTAGTGCTGAATATAGATTACTTCTATGTACCCAGGATCTAAATAACCAGGAAGCTCAACCAACTAGAAAAAACAAAACAAAATAGAGCAGGTCAAAGACTTATTTTAAAAAGCAAAGTTGCAAGAGATGTCAGGTTAGGCTTTATATCCATCTGTACATCCACTTATTTTTCTACACTCAGTACATACATATTGCTAGCAATTACCATTAATGTACGATAGGTTTCCACCATATTTCATTAGTGATCTTAAAAAAATAACTTTGGATTGTGTTAAAGGGCTTAATTAATTAATGATCTTCAACTGAGAGGAATATAATATAAAATTATGGAAATTTTTATGAAAATAGTATTTTCAGTGTAATTTTTAGAGCAATTTCTCATTCTTAGACATTCCTAGTTATGCAAGATGGAAACATGATCATAAAGTTCTCCTTCTTAGATCCTACTTGCCATTAAGATCCAGTCTCTGTCTTAAGTACTTTGCTAGTATCAAAATAATGTGAAGAGATGGGGTAAATGAGAATATATAAGGCAGATGAACAAATTCCAACTATATTTATTAGTTTGTACAAAATATTCCAGGAATAAAGTAGAATAATGTTGATATGCAAAATTTACTTGATTTTTGTAAATTTTGGCTTGTAAATTAATGATGCTCCAGTCTTCAGTGCCTTGTTTCTGATGGGGTAAATTTATTTGAAATTTAAATCTCAAAAATAATTATTATATAGACTATTAAATTTACCTTTAATATTCAGTACAAATTGCAAAATAGATGTAACCTAAAATATTTCATGCAGTGGTACTGATATAAGACTAGAGAGTTATATTTGATGGCTCCAAGTTTCTTTTAACCATTATACAGTGTTTAAAATAATTAGCTTGTATGTATGGTTTTGATTTTAAATGATTTCTTCCCTGTCTAGAGGACTAGAACCATGCGAAGCTACACAGTAGTTCAAATCCATGGGAATCTCTTGGGGTATTATTAAATCCCATCAAATAGGTAGTCACTGTTGTTATTAATATTATTATTTATAATCTACTCATTTCTTCCTATCCTTTTTTTTTTCAGACATGAGGTACTTAAAGCTAGTCTTACAAACTGATTTCTATCAAAATCAATGTATGAGATATATTAGCATTCTATATGAATAATATGCTATTTGCTGTTTCTGAGGAACCATGCAATTTAAAATTAATTATGGATGAATTCTAAGTGGTCTAATCTGTGGCTTAGATGACCTTAAAAACTGAAAAGTGAGCAGTTAAATAAATAGGTCTTCATGCAAAGCAAAGAGTTAAAGAGCTTCCCTGACAGTTGTGGGATATGAATCTGATCATTTTTACATGCATGTTTGTTAGACACTGTTGATTTGAGTTGGCATTTGCCAGGGTATTTATAATTTACTCTATCAGGTCCAAATTATATATCATATTTTATTACTATGTGTATTAAATTTTTGGAAACAATATAATTGTGTCCTGATAGAATATGAAAAAGACAGTTTGCTCTTCAACTGCAACACATTTAGGTTTGTTTCTATTTTACTGTTGATTTATAAGAGTGTAAAATAATACGTTTCTGTCACAGTGGGTACAGTCTTGCATAATTTCTCATAGCCTGCCAACACGCTGAAGTTCCATCAAAGGCACTGGACTCCAAAAACATTATCTAAAGTGTTTTTGTTTCCCATACCTTTATAAGATTAATTGATTAGGACATTCTGGTGGAGCTGTGAGTCCATTAATCAGACTGAAATTGATATGATCAATCCTGGACCTAGTTTTTGAAGGAGAAGGTATGTGTCAACTGAAATGTTGAATGCTCCTGATTTTTAATCTTTTAGGCTCAGATAAATCCACGAGGATATTTTAACTTTGGTCATACTCCTATCCTTGGGGGTAGATACTCACGAAGTCTCGTAAATAGAATTTTACCTTTAATGAGAAGGCAGGGTTAATACAGACATTATTTTAAATAAATAAACTCGCCTTCAAATCTTATTTCGTGGCCTTGTACGGTGTGTATATGTGTGTTTTCAAGTAGATCTTTCCAAAGTCTAAGACTTTTTTTTTTTATATAATGTTTCTATTAAAAACACCTAATGTTCAAGAATACTCTTTTTCACACTAAAGAGAAGAAGGGAAAATACTAAATAGAGATAAATTCTTCAGGGGCCAGAGAAAGGCTGCCTGCAAGCATTGCACGAATCACTGTCTCCACCTAGTGTAGGCTTTCAGGAATTAAGAGTCTGGAGTCCTTAACAACGCTGTAAAGTTCTAGTTTATGTTATGTACATGTATGTCATTATAGCTCGGCCTGCTGGTGCCATTACAGCTAAGGGTTTGTCAGCTCTTCATTTATAAAACAGAATATTAAGATGTCTATTGCTTTTTACATAAAAGCTCATACTGTGCTGGAACTCTGAAGTCTAATGGCCTTTACTCTATGTGAATGTTTATGAACAGTGTAAGTTGAACTTGACCAGCTCCTTTTAAAGACACTAGACGGGCTGAAGTTACATAGGAACTGCAACCAGAAGAATGAATGTTTTTCCTTTCTTGAAAAACCTTAGAATTAAACTGAAAAATAAGTTTCTATCCATATATCCATATAAGTATGCTTCTAGAAATTATAAGCATATGGTATAATATGGTTGAAGTTCTGTTTTTGAGTCCTTACACTTGATAATTAAATCCTGTCTCCACGCCCTTATGAAAAGGTACCCTACCTGAGTGTATGGCTGGCTAGAGATTTAAATGACCTCTCCCTACCTCTTATTGGTGTTTTCATTCTAGTCTCCTGGAAAACAATGGCCTGGGGCAGCATTTATATATGCTAAGGTTTTATTAGGAAGTGCAGTCCTAGGTCAGCCAAAGTGGAAGAAAAAGCAGAGTGTGGCAGGGAAGGAGGGAAAAAAAGATACTAGGTGGAGTATCAGGGAGGTGGCCATAGTTTCGTAAGTAACCCCACTTGGGATGACTTCACCAGGCTTGTACAACCACCGTATCTTGGTGAGAAAAGGAAACGGATATATTTATTGACTTCTTGTCTCTGAGCCCTCATTAATCAAAGTTCACCCCAGAACACATTGACCACCCCCTCACCTCTGGGTATGTTAGTGACCTTTCCAGGGCCTTTTCAGGTAGTCGTTGGGGAAGCCAGAGCCCATGTTCCATGGTGCAGTGTTTTATCTGCATGCTGAAATAGTGGAAAAAACCTGTTAGATCTGGGAAATGGAGCCACCCTGGCTCCTGATTCAGTGGATGTTAAGGAGGCTATGCGAAAGCCTGGCCCTCTTGCTAGAGGTGGATGAGAGAGTTGGAGGTGGTAGAAGATGGAGTGACAACACTGGTGGCTGAGGATCTCCACTGAGCATGTGAACAAGGGAAGTTTATAGGGATGAGTGAACTTGAAGAGACACAGGAACTGGGCCCGGTTCTATCTAACTCTTGCTCCACTCCAATCCACTTCACCTCTAATTATATCTAGATCTCATAAGAGTACAAGATGCCCTCAAGTCTGTCTCAAGAGGGGGAAGTGACTGTCCAGTACTTCAATGTGGTCACCTGTTGCATTCTTCTAAAATGACTTAAAAGGGGCTAGCAAATTAAGCCTCAGTCCCCCATGCTGACCTTAAGACTAATTGACAGGCATTAACTCCCTCCTCCTCCACCCATTCTAGATTTCTCTTACTCTTGTCCAGCACTTTGTTTAGTCTGGGTTACTTTATCCAAGACTTTATCCCTGAGAGGTCTCAGCAATTTATTTCTCTGCCATTATCAGACTGACTGCAGCAATTACCCATTTGCACTTTTTACTGTGCATAGAAGCACTAAGTGATGCCCCTGAGGTCCTAGGTTTGACTTTTGCCTCCTCCTTGCCTCCATTGTATAGGAGAAAATTTCACTCATAATGGTAATCAAGATCAGTTCTCCAATCAATAGAGTAACTCCTTTATTGACTTTCTGATCTACTGGCATGAGGAGCCCAAAGTGGCCAGGTAATGCTAGTTTCTGTAGGTCAGTGGGAGACTTATTGTATCTTATGGAAGAAGTGTTCCCACAGTGAAAATTAGGATTCTAACCCAGAGAAGCCTGCTTTTGGAAACAGGAGCACAAATTTTGAAGTTGGCCATAAGGAGTGATGGTAAGAAGGGCCAATCCTCCCTCTACCCATTGGTTTCTGAACCCACACATTCTAGCTATTGAGGACACAACACATATATTGCTGGAGTCACTGCATGTACTGATCCTTTAGGATAGCACCCGAACCCTGCAAAGTGTTTCCCAATCTGTAACCTTAGTTGAGACTTTAAGGCCATTTCTCCATTCTATCAGGCAAGCCACTTTTGAGTGATAAAGTACAATATAAGACAAGTGAATCCCGTGGCTCACTGTTATACCTCTTTTGCTATAAAACGAGTCCCTTATATATAAGCATTTTCATGGGCACTATGGTCATTCTGTCCACTTGGTTGTTGAGAACCTCTTCTGGGATGGATGCTCTCTCGTGGGCATTAACATGAGAAATAAAATCCACGTGCTTTGTATCCTCCGTGTAAGTTCAACTTCATACCTTTTTCTCAGAATTCCATATTCTTGATCTTTCAGTTTTGCTTTTTTGAAGCTCCTGAACAACAGGCCAAGTCATTAATCACTGCCCATGAATAAATGTATATCCACGCTCTGATTACCTATTCCTTTCTACAAAGTAGATGATCAAGTGTGCTACTCACAACTCTACCTAACAGGACAATTTCTTTTCACCACTATTCTTCAGAGCCACACCCAAGTGGGACTAGTATAGCAGTAGTCCTCTTCTGACCAGCACTAACATATCATACTGACTGCTTTGTGAACCAGGCTTGAATCCTTCTGGCCAATGGCTGTAGAGAAATCCTCTATTAAGGGAGAGGAATCATTGCACTAGGCTAATGCCTTCTGGACTTGGCTTGAGCCTGATCCTGAATGTACCACTTCCATTGTACAATAGAATGTAGTTGTATCTGTCTTACCTTATGACATGGAGGATATGACTACACTCAGTTCATTATGGGTGGTTCAGATTTCTTTTTTTTTTTTAATTTTATCATGTTATGTTAGTCACCATACAATACATCATTGGTTTTTGATGTCATGATCCACGATCCATTGTTTTCATATAACACCCTGTGCTCCATGCAGTACATGCCCTCCTTAATACCCATCACCGGGCTAACCAATCCCCCATCCCACTTCCCCTCCAAAACCATCTCTCCCTCCAATTCCCCCCACCCCATTTTTCCCTTCCTTCTTCTAATGTCCTCCATGTTATTCCTTATGTTCCACAAATAAGTGAAACCATATGATAATTGACTTTCTCTGCTTGACTTATTTCACTTAGCATAGTATCCTTCAGTCCCATCTGTGTTGATGTAACAGTTGGGTATTCATCTTTTCTGATGGCTGAGTAATATTCCATCGTATATATGGACCACATCTTCTTTATCCATTCATCTGTTGAAGGGCATCTCGGCTCTTTCCACAGTTTGGCTATTGCGGACATTGCTGCTATGAACATTGGGGTGCAGATGGCCCTTCTTTTCACTACATCTGTGTCTTTGGGGTAAATACCCAGGAGTGCAATTGCTGGGTCATAGGGTAGCTCTATTTTTAAATTTTTGAGGAACCTCCACACTGTTTTCCAAAGTGGCTGTACCAACTTGCATTCCCACCAACAGTGTAAGAGGGTTCCCCTTTCTCCACAACCTCTCCAACATTTGTTGTTTCTTTCCCTGTCCATTTTTGCCATTCTAACTGGTGTAAGGTGGTATCTCAATGTGGTTTTGATTTGAATTTCCCTGATGGCTAATGATGATGAACATTTTTTCATGTGTCTGTTAGCCATTTGTATGTCTTCTTCAGAGAAGTGTCTGTTCATCTCTTCTGCCCACTTTTTGACTTGATTATTTGTTTTTTGGGTGTTGAGTTTGAGACGTTCTTTATAGATTTTGGATACCAGCCCTTTATCTGTAGTGTCATTTGCAAATATCTTCTCCCATTCTGTGGGTTGCCTGTTTTGTTGACTGTTTCCTTTGCTGTGCAGAAGCTTTTTATCTTGATGAAGTCCCAAAAGTTCATTTTTGCTTTTGTTTCACTAGCTTTTGGAGATGTATCTTGAAAGAAGTTGCTGTGGCCGATGTCAAAGAGGTTACTGCCTATGTTCTCCTCTAGGATTTTGATGGATTCCTGTCTCACATTGAGGTCTTTCATCCACTTTGAGTTTATCTTTGTGAATGGTGTTAGAGAATGGTCGAGTTTCATTCTTCTGCATGTGGCTGTCCAATTTTCCCAGCACCATTTATTGAAGAGACTGTCTTTTTTCCATTGCATGTTTTTTCCTGCTTTGTCAAAGATTATTTGACCATAGAGTTGAGGGTCCATATCTGGGTTCTCTATTCTGTTCCATTGGTCTGTATGTCTGTTTTTGTGCCAGTACCATGCTGTCTCGGCGATCACAGCTTTGTAATATAGCTTGAAATCGGTCAACGTGATGCCTCCAACTTTGTATTTCTTTTTCAACATTTCCTTGGCGATTCGGGGTCTTTTCTGATTCCATACAAATTTTAGGATTGTTTGTTCCAGCACTTTGAAAAATGTCATTGGAATTTTGATCAGGATGGCATTGAAGGTATAGATTGCTCTGGGTAGCATAGACATTTTAACAATGTTTATTCTTCTGATCCATGAGCATGGAATATTTTTCCATCTTTTTGTGCTTTCTTCAATTTCTTTCAGGAGTGTTCTGTAGTTCCTAGAGTATAGATCCTTTACCTCTTTGGTTAGGTTTATTCCGAGGTATCTTATGGTTTTTGGTGCTATTGTAAATGGAATCGATTCTCTAATTTCTCTTTCTACAGTTGCATTGTTAGTGTATAAGAAAGCAACTGATTTCTGTGCATTGATTTTGTATGCTGCCACATTACTGAATTGCTGGATGAGTTCTAGTAATTTGGGGGTGGAGTCTTTTGGGTTTTCCACATAAAGTATCATGTCGTCTGCAAAAAGAGAGAGTTTGACTTCTTTGCCAATTTGAATACCTTTTATTTCTTTTTGTTGTCTGATTGCTGTTGCTAGGACTTCTAGTACTATGTTGAACAATAGTGGCGAGAGTGGGCATCCTTGACGTGTTCCTGATCTTAAGGGAAAGGCTCTCAGCTTGTCCCCATTGAGGATGATATTCGCTGTGGGTTTTTCATAGATGGATTTTATGAACTTGAGGAATGTTCCCTCTATCCCTATACTTTGAAGAGTTTTAATCAGGAAAGGATGTTGTATTTTGTCAAATGCTTTTTCTGCATCAGTTGAGAGGACCATATGGTTCTCTCTCCTCTTATTAATGTGTTCTATCACATTGATTGATTTGCGAATGTTGAGCCACCCTTGCATCCCGGGGATAAATCCCACTTGGTCATGGTGGATGATCCTTTTAATGTATTGTTGGATCCTATTAGCTAGGATTTTGTTGAGGATTTTGGAATCCATATTCATCAGCGATATTGGTCTGAAATTCTCCTTTTTGATGGGGTCTTTGCCTGGTTTGGGGATTAAGGTAATGCTGGCCTCATAGAATGAGTTTGGAAGTTTTCCTTCTGTTTCTATTTTTTGAAGCAGCTTCAGTAGAATAGGTATTATTTCTTCTTTGAATGTTTGGTAGAATTCCCCAGAGAATCCATCAGGCCCTGGACTCTTGTTTTTTGGGAGGTTTTTAATCACTGCTTCAAACTTGTTACTGGTTATTGGCCTATTCAGGTTGCCAATTTCTTCCTGTTTCAGTCTTGGCAGCTTATAGGTTTCCAGGAAGGCCTCCTTTTCATCCAGATTGCTCAGTTTATTGGCATATAGTTGTTGATGATAATTTCTAATAATTGTTTCTATTTCCTTGGTGTTAGTCGTGATCTCTCCCCTTTCATTCATAATTTTATTCATTTGGGTCCTTTCTCTCTTCTTTTGGATAAGTCTGGCCAGTGGTTTATCGATCTTATTAATTCTTTCAAAGAACCAGCTTCTAGTTTCGTTGATCTGATCTACTGTGTTTCTGGTTTCTAATTCATTAATCTCTGCTTTAATCTTAATTATTTCTCTTCTAATGTGTGGCTTAGGCATCGTTTGTTGCTTTTTCTCTAGTTCTTTAAGGTGTAGAGTTAGTTGGTGAATTCGGGATTTTTCTATTTTTTTGAGTGAGGCTTGGATGGCTATGTATTTCCCCTTAGGACCGCCTTTGCAGTATCCCATAGGTTTTGGACCGATGTGTTTTCGTTCTCATTGGTTTCCATGAATTGTTTAAGTTCTTCTTTGATTTCCTGGTTGACCCAAACATTCTTGAGCAGAGTGGTCTTTAGCTTCCAAGTGTTTGAATTTCTGCCAAATTTTTTCTTGTGATTGAGTTCCAGTTTTAGAGCATTGTGATCTGAGAATATGCAGGGAATAATCTCAATCTTTTGGTATCGGTTGAGAACTGATTTGTGACCCAGCATGTGGTCTATTCTGGAGAAAGTTCCATGTGCACTTGAGAAGAATGAGTATTCTGTTGTTTTAGGGTGGAATGTTCTGTAAATATCTATGAGGTCCATCTGGTCCAATGTATCATTCAAAGCTCTTGTTTTCTTGTTGATTTTCTGCTTAAGATGATCTGTCTATTGCTGAGAGTGGAGTATTGAGGTCTCCTACAATTAACGTATTGTTATCAATATGACTCTTTATTTTGGTTAACAGTTGGCTTATGTAGATGGCTGCTCCCATGTTGGGGGCATAGATATTTACAATTGTTAGATCTTCTTGTTGGATAGACGCTTTAAGAATGATATAGTGTCCTTCTGTGTCTCTTATTACAGACTTTAGTTTAAATTCTAATTTGTCTAATATAAGAATTGCTACCCCAGCTTTCTTTTGAGGTCCGCTGGCATGGAAGATGGATCTCCATCCCTTCATTTTCAGTCTGGATGTATCTTTGGGTTCAAAACGAGTCTCTTGTAGGCAGCATATGGATGGGTCCTGTCTTTTTATCCAATCTGCAACCCTGTGCTGTTTTATGGGAGCATGTAGGCTATTCACGTTGAGAGTGATTATTGAAAGATATGAATTAATTGTCATCATGTTGCCTATGAAGACGTTGTTTTTATAGATTGTCCCTGTAAATCTGTTGTATATCACTCTTGGGGTCTTTCTTCTTTTATAGAAGCCCCCTTAATATTTCTTGCAGGGCCGGCTTAGTGGTCACATATTCTGCCAGTCATGGAAGCTCTGCATCTCTCCATCCATTCTAAATGAAAGCCTTGCCGGTAAAGTATTCTTGGCTGCATGTTCTCATTTAGGACCCTGAATATGTCTTGCCAGGCCTTTCTGGCTTGCCAGGTCTCTGTGGATAGGTCTGAGGTTATTGTGATGTTCCTCCCTCTGTACGTAAGGAATCTCTTCCCCCTAACTGCCCTTAAGATGGTTTCCTTGGTTCTAAGATTTGCAAGTTTTACTATTACATGCCGGGGTGTTGGCTTGTTTTCCTTGATCTTAGGAGGGGTCCTCTCTGCCTCTAGGACTCGAATGTTTGTTTCATTCCCCAGATTAGGGAAGTTCTCAGCTATGATTTGCTCAAATACATCTTCTAGTCCTCTCTCTCTCTCCACTCCCTCCAGGATTCCAATTATTCTGACATTGGAACGCTTCATGGTGTCACTTATTTCTCTGATTCTATTTTCATGGATGCTGAGTTGTTTTTCCCTGGCCTCCTCTTTTCCCTTTTTATCTATTATATTGTCTTCCAGGTCGCTTATTCGCTCTTCTGCCTCAGTTACCCTAGCCGTTAGATTATCTAGATTGGATTGGATCTCATTGATAGCATTTTTAAGTTCTGCCAATTCACCTTTTATTTCTGCCCTTAGAGACTCTATGTTGCCATTAATTGATTTCTCCATTCTAGCCATTGTCTTCACAATTGCTAGCCTGAATTCCATCTCCGACATCTTGGTTATATCTGCATCCATTTGTAAATCTGCAGCATAAGTCATAATCTCTGAGTCTTTTCTATTTTGGGGGCTCCTCCTCCTAGTCATTCTGTTGATGGGTGTTTGAGGGAATGTATAGAGTCCAAATTATTGACCAGAACCCAAGCAAGATGCACCTGTTTTCTTGGGACCTTAGGGTTGCTGGCCTCTTGTTTTCCCAGCCTGTCTTCTGCAGGAGGGGCCTGCCGCGCTGTTACTCAGGCAACCCTGTTTGGGCGGAGTTGCCCTGCGCCCCTGTGGCGGGGGATGGGCTCAGTGGGAATCAGTCTTTGGGGCTTTTGTTCTCTGGCGCCTTTCCCTGGAGGCTTTCCGTGTCTCTAGGCGAGTCAGAGCAGAAGAGACCATTTCCAACCCTCTGCCTCAGAGCAGAGAGACCGCAGTCTGTTCTTCAGTGAGCTCTCCAGGCCACACTATCTCCGTTTCTGTCCGTGCTGCTATAAACTGCAGCATCCTGGGTTGTGCGCCCCTCCACAGCGCTCCCAGTCCTGCCTCCAGGTTGGGGCACGTCTCTGCCCTTTGTGCTTCTAAAACCGCCAGCCGCTCCCAGTTCGCAGGCGCGACCCCGCCGCTCCGGGTTTCCACCCCCGGGGCTGCCCTAAAGTCCTTTCCCCGCTGCTACCGGTCTGCGAGTCTGTGTCTGTCCCCAGCGCGCGAGGCTGTCACTCACCCGCGGTGTAGGATCCCCACGTCCAGGCACCCTCCCGCTGCCGTTTATCCTCCGATATCTGCCCGCAGAATCACGGCTCCTCGCTTCGTACCTCAAAACCAACTGCCTGCGATGTTCTGTTTGTAGAGATGCAGATCTTCTTACATCTCAGGCTGGTGCTCAGAGTGGTCTGGTAGATATCCAGCTCAATTCCGGGGACCAGTTGAAATAGGGTCCCCTACTCCTCCGCCATCTTTCTGTCGATCACCTGGTTCAGATTTCATAGTCACTTGATGATACAATGCTCCAGTTCTCAGTCTCAAAAAAAGCTTTTCAATACACCAGGGATTATTTTTCAAAACAGAGTTGTTTCCTATTACAGAGTAAGATCTTGCTATAGAATGCCAGAGTCTACACTGCCACAAGAGTATGGGGCTTACCAGAGACTTAACACAGCATCCTCACTACTTCAGATACCTCCAGGGCCATTGGATCTGCCAGGTCATACCATCCAGGAGACAGGGAAGCTTGTACCACCACCTGGAACTGCTTCAGATTCCTGTCATGCTCTGAACGCCTGTTGAAATTGACAGCCTTCTGGGATAGCTGGTGAAAGGGTCACAGCAGTATTTTTGAAGTGCGGTGCATGTTGTTTCTAAACCCAAAGGATCCATCAGAGTTGTGTCTTTTGTTGTTGATGCAGTAAGAGATACAAAATGCAACAACTTGACCTTTATTTTAGAGGAATATCCTTACATATACCAGACCAATGGACACTAAAAACTCCATTGATGTAGCAAGCCCTAGATTTTTATGGGATTTATTTCCCACCCTCTGGCAAGCAAGAGGAGAGTAACAATTTTGGCTATTAATATGGAAGAAAACCAAGAGAATGTGATTTCATGGAAGTCAAGGGAAGTCAAGTCAAGTGAAGAAAGTACTTAAGGAAAGAATGATCTTTTGTTAGACATTGCTGTTCAGGTGTATCTTAAGAAATGAGTTTTAACTTTGGTAATGTGAAAATCCTGATGGAGCAGTTTTAATGGAGTTTCAGAGGTGAAAATCCAGTTGGAATTGGTCTAAGAGAAAAGGAGAGAAGAAGAGGAGATGAATCTTTTAAGGAATTTGCTATAAAGTAATACAAAGAAATAAGGCAATAACTGGAGGTGGATGTGGGGTGTAGAGAAAGTTCTTTTTTCTTTTTCTTTTTTTAAAGATGTCTGCCTGTTAGATATTATGCGGATGGAATGACTCTGAGGACAGGAAGATTAATAGTGCAGTGCAGAAACAAAGTCCTAGATGAGAGAGAATAAGGATCTAGGCCACAAGCAGAAGTTCTGGCCTTAGACTGGAGCCCAGACTGCTCCACTGTAGCAGGAAGACAGGTAAAGTGTAGGGGTCTAGAGGGAGGGAGTCCGGGAGATTTGCTGATGGGAGGAAGGGGAAGGTCTCTTTTGAACACTGCTGTTCCTCAGTGAAATAAGATCTCCAGCAGCACTGAGCAATGGATGGCAGGGTATGGGAGGTTTAATGAAAAGGAAATGGTGTGTTTCTCAGAGGCCTGGAATCATTGGGCTGGAGGAAGGCAGTGGGATGGCCCAGAAGTCCTAAGGGCCCACCTGAGGTTTGTGGTAGTACATTTAAAAATAGTCGTTGTCAGCAGTATCGTATCTGATGCTCCCTTTGTATAACAAATATTTTGTAATGATCCTTTACTATCCTAAAATCAAATTCATAGTTAAGATAACCTATACACCAATATAATTTCTAAAGAAATGCCTGTCTAGTAATAATAATGGTAGTAAAAGAAAAATAATTTAAAAATAAAAGTAATATACATTTCAGTATAAATTTTCAGCACAGCTATACTGGACCATATGATTAAGTTTGCAGATTCTTATTCCTGTATGTCATATCAGCTACATGTGTGAACTACAAATGCCAAATTATACATTTGTGTTATACTCATGACTCAAAAACCATGAATGATAGTGTCATTAGTGATAGAATTTTTCCAATAGAGTAAATGACACATGAAGCATCAAATTTTTCTTCTTTGAGATCTTTGAGGGTGTTGCACTCCTAGAAAATTTGGTGTGTATTATAATCATGCAAAAATACTTTGTTTATTATAAAATGTAGTTTGGTTTTGGACTCAGATAAGTACGTATCCACCTAACATGAATGTTTGGAGGGAAATTTGAAAGTCTGTGGAATGCAGGACAAACTTTCTTCGTGCAGGACTTCCCCATACTTTGAAGGGCATTTGGTATTCTTCATTCCCTACCAGTTGAAATGACAGTAATGTCCTCCAATCATTGTGGGAACCCAAAGCTACTCAAATTCTCAAAACGCTCTGTAATATATCCACACTGCCTCCCACTCTCCTTGTTCTCTGTTGATCTATTATGATTCCATTAATAGTTTCTTATGTGTTTTCTCTAGCCACTGTTTAACTGTTGAACAATAGGTAAAGAATTGGATCAGGGTTGATTTCTATTTTTTTTTAAATTGACTACAAAGAAGGAAGAGTAGGGCAATGAGTCGGGACAAGAGGGTGGCTGTAATGCTGGACCATGAATCCTAGCTAAGTATAGAGGGAAGAATAGACCAGGCAGGGAGTTATGGAGTGTGACAAGGTGATAGAAACAATGGTTTGGAGCATCTGGTAGAGTGAAGAATTGTTAGAGTGGGCTACTTAAATGTGTGAACTAGAGAAAAGGGAGATGATGGTGAGAAGGTGGGCTTCTTGCAATTTATATTTTAGAAGTGGTACAGTTATTTGTAATGACCAGTTTGAGTCTGTGTCCACGGGAAGGGTAGCTGATATGAGATGGAGTTAAAATCATTAGAGGCACTGAGAGGCCAGGGGGAATTGTCTACTTAGATGTTTAAAAGACATTGAATGATTACAGGAGCAGAGGGGGAGAGAACTAAAACAAGCCAGGATGGTAAAATCTTCAATAAATGGGAGGGAAGGATATAGAAGAACTGATATGAATGCAGCAAAGAAGGATAATAGGTGCTCTGGTCTACTGATATGTGCTTTGAAGCAAAGATCTTTGGAGGAGGATGCAGGAGCAATAGTCTGGAAGTGGTTATAAGGAGCAAGAAAGAGAGTTTCCACATACACCTTCAGGGCCTGGAGAACTTGAGATGTGGATGAAAAAAAACTACAACTAGAGAGGTTTGCAATAGAAGCAGATGCTTAGGAGATTGCCAGGTATTCAGAAACATAAAAATTGATGTGAACCAATTATGTTTATTCCTGTCATTTCACCAGCAACAGCAGGAGCTTACCACCTTCTGAGGTTGATTCATTTTCTCATAGTTCAAATATGTTGTCTGAAAGAATGAGCTTTCCATTTCTCCTTAGACTTCATTTCAGGTGGTTGGATATTTAAAGTATGTAGCTAACACTCTGGGAGGCATTGTGGGAAACTAAAACATGATTTCATTGGGAGAAGAGAAAGGTAACACAGGGGCTATATGCCCTGGTTTATAAGAGCCCTCAACTTGATTCCACCTGGTTCCATGTTGGTAGGGAACAGGTCTTTCCTGCCACCCCACCCCTTGCTGCCAGGCCCCAAGAATTTCCATCAAGCTTATGGGAGATTGAGTATTGCAGATGGTTCTGATTGGGGCTAGGCTATTTCAGAAAACTTTTAGGCTCAGGTGACCATCACATATGCTCGAAAAGTATAAGTGATGGTTTGCTTCTTGTATTCTCACTCATTAATCCATGATTTATTATATTAATAAATGTCCATCATTTCTTCTCTAGGCTCAGTATGACTTACTATATACAGTGATTATTCTCTTGCCATAATGTTAAATTTTATTGGCTAATATTGATTAAGGAATTTTACGTCTTTAATTTTAAGTAAAATTACTGTCTTACTTCTTAAATTACCAGTGATAGACTTTATTATGAAGCTTCTCTCTTCTTCATGGAATAAATTAACTAGTTTTCCATATAGTTATGGTTTAAAATATTTTATATAGCATGAAAATGATCTGTTCCATGACCTGTGAAGTTATGTGAGCAAGGGCATGTTCTTTATTTTCTGTTTCAAATCTATGAGGTTTAAGAAAAATCATTTATTTCATTAGAATTCTTGCATTTATTAACTTACACGTGCATAATACACTCTTTCAATATTTTCTATGCCAAATATTTAGCTCAGTTTTCTGTTTGGTTTGTATTATATTAATCTAGATTTATTTGCAATAGATTTACTATTTTATTTTTATTTCAAAAACATTTCTTTGAACCATTCTACTGATGTTCTATTTTCTAATTTATTTATTTCTATTTGAATATTATTTCCTTTATCTATTTTCCATGGGACAATTTTATATATACTTTAAAATAATTGACTTGAATGTTTATTAGTTCTCCTCAATTTGGCTGTTTTTTAAAAAAAAGCACTTAACATTATGAATTTACCTTTGAATGTAATTCTAGATTATATGATTTCATGATTGTTTTCATTGCTTTCTAAACAGCTATTGATCATATTATTTTTTTCTTTATATGGTATAATAGTATTTGGGGAGAGAGAATGTGTTTTGTTTGTTTGTTTTAAAGATTTTATTTATTTATTTATTTGAGAGAGAGAGCGAGAAAGAGAGCACTAGCAGTGGGGAAGAGGGAAAAGCAGGCTCCCTGATGAGCAGGGAGCCCCACTCAGGACCTGATCCTGAGCCAAAGGCAGATGTTTGACTGAGCCACCCTGGTGCCCCGAGAATGTGTTTTTTAAATTATATTATTGGAGTTTCACGTTGTTAGTATGTGGCAAATACTAATGTTCAAAGAATTGTTGAGAAACGTATTTTCTGTTAGTAAGCTACAATGTATATAAATAAATGAACATACTTACATTTATTAGTTGTACCAGTCAGATATTTCATATCCTTATTTGCTACCCTAGAAAAATTTACCTGGTGGTTTATAATCTGTTGGTCTTATAATGATGTCTCTCACAATAATTGTGTTTATGTCAGTTTCTCTTTGAATGTCTAAAAAGTTTTGTTTGATTTTTTCTCTTAGTATTGTTATTTATGTCATTGTTATTATAAAATAATTGTTCACTTTGACTTTTGCCTCAAATTCCAGTGTCAGGTATGACATTGCCAATTTTTCCTGATTTTTAAAAATATTTTGAAGTGATATTTAATCTTACTAAATTCCTTTTTGTCTCTTATTTTGTTTTAGGTGGGCCATAAAACATGAAGGGACTAATAAGCCAGGCCAGTGGAAACATTCCAGAGTTGAAAATCCTCTCTGGAACAAGCTTACCTACATGTGGCCAGTTCTTCCCAGTGGACAACTTAATGAGGTTGTATCTTTTAGTGTAAGAGGTGGTTGTTGAGGTTTCCTTTTAGGCCAGTATGTGCTCAATTTTCTGAAAATTTCCGTCAATCTTTTAAAATTATAGTTGTTAGGTTCAAGAGATCAATTAATGCTGCTTTTGTACCAATTCATTAGAAAGATGTGTTTAAGTCTTTCATTATGAAAATGAACTTATTTCTTCTTGTAGCCTGTCAAATTTTACTTTATGTATTTTGAAATTTAGTTCTTAGACACATACATATTTAGAAATATTATTTTTCCCTAGTGAATTGAAACTTTTATCATTATGTAGAGACTCTTCTAGCTCTAGGAAAAAATCTCAATTATGCAATATTAATAGAAATAGCCCAGCTAATTATTATTATTATTGTTATTTGCTTAATATATCTTCTTTCCATCCTTTTACTTTCTATATTTTTATATTCTTCATTAGGAGGGTCTCTAATAATCAGCATACAGTTAATATAAAAACAATTATCTGACAAACTTTATCTCTAAACTAAAGGATTTGGTCTTGTCTATTTATTGCCATAACAAATATATTTGGATTATTATTTGCTTTCTATTTGTCCTGCCTTTCCTGTGTTTCATTTTTTCTCCATTCTTATGTTCTTTTAGATTGATGTTTTTTTCTCATTACATTTTCCTCTCTACTAGTTTGGAAATTGTACACTCCATTTGTTATTACTCAGAATGTTTCAGCTTGCATATGTAAATGATCAAAATCTAAAGTTAACAAATGCATTTACTCTTCTCCCAAATAATCAAGAACATTAGAAAACCTTAACTTCAATCACACAATTTGTAACATGTGCTATTATTGTCACGAATATTATCTTTTTATATTTATTTATTTATTTTTATTATCATGTTCAATTAGCCAGCATATAGTACATCATTAGTTTTTTTTATTTTATGATGTTACGTTAATCACCATACATTACATCATTAGTTTTTTTTTTAGTTCTTTTTTTTTATTATGTTATGTTAATCACCATACATTACATCATTAGTTTTTGATATAGTGTTCCATGATTCATTGTTTGCATATAACACCCAGTGCTCATCACCACACATGCCCTCCTTAATACCCATCACCCGGCTACCCCATTCCCCTAACCCCCTCCCTTCTGTAACCCTCAGTTTTGTTCCTGGAGTCCAGAGTCTCTCATGGTCTGTCTCCCTTTCTGATTTCTTCCCATTCAGTTTTCCCTCCCTTCCCCTATGGTCCTCCGTGCTATTCCTTATATTCCACATATGAGTGAAACCATATGGTAATTGTCTTTCTCTACTTGACTTATTCACTTAGCATAATCCCCTCCAGTTCCATCCATGTTGATGCAAATGGTGGGTATTCATCCTTTCTGATGACTGAGTATTATTCCATTGTATATAGGAGCCACATCTTCTTTATCCATTCATCTGTTGAAAGGCATCTTGGCACAAAAACAGACAGATCAGTGGAACAGAAGAGAGACCCTAGAAATGGACCCTCAACTCTATGGTCAACTAATCTTCAAAAAAGCAGGAAAGAATATCCAATGGAAAAAAAGACAGTCTCTTCGATAAATGGTGCTGGGAATATTGGACAGCCACATGCAGAAAAATAAAACTGGACCATTCTCTTACACCATACACAAAGATAAACTCAAAATGAATGAAAGACCTAAATGTGAGACAGGAATCCATCAGAATCCTAAAGGAGAACATAGGCAGTAATCTCTTTGACATTGGCCACAGCGATCTCTTTCAAGACATGTCTCCAAAGGCAAGGGAAACAAAACAAAAATGAACTTTTGGGACTTCATCAAGATAAAAAGCTTCTGCACAGCAAAGGAAACAGTCAACAAAACTAAGAGGCAATCAACAGAATGGGAGAAGATATTTGCAAATGACATTACAGATAAAGGGCTGGTATCCCATCTATAAAGAACTTCTCAAACTCAAAACCCAAAAAAACAAATAATCCAGTCAAAAAATGGGCAGAAGACATGAACAGACACTTCTCCAAAGAAGACATACAGATGGCTAACAGACACATGAAAAAATGTTCAACATCACTAGCCATTAGGGAAATACAAATCAAAACCCCAATGAGATACCACCTTACACCAGTTAGAATGGCAAAAATTAACAAGACAGGAAACAACAAATGTTGGCGAGGATGTGGAGAAAGGGGAACCCTCTTAAACTGTTGATGGGAATGCAAGCTGGTAAAGCCACTCTGGAAAACAGCATGGAGGTTCCTCAAGACATTAAGAATTTTATCTTTTTTAAAAACTTCCACAAAATATTAAATCATTATAGGTAGCAAATATTTATTTAGATTTAACCCCATTTTTTCCTCTTTCTTGTTATAATTCCTTCTTACATCTCAGTTCTTCCACCTGTGATTACTTTCCTTCAACCTCATATACCTTTCTTTTAGTTATTGGTAGCAAACTCAGTTTTTACTTATATGAAAATGTCTTTTTGCCCTCCTTTATATAAGGTATTTTCATTAGCAAATGGAAGATGTCATCACTGACTTCTACCTTCTATTGTTGCTATCCAGCAGTCATCTATCATTCTAAATGTTATTCCTTTGAAGGCAATCTCTCTTTTCTCTGACTGCTTTTAGTATCTTTCCTTTCCTTTGGTATTTTTCAGTTTCACCACAAAATGTCTGAGAGAGAATTTCTTTTTATTGTTCCTGCTTCGGGTTCCAGACTCTGTGGATTGGTATTATGCAGAATTTCTGGAAATGTATCACCCATTATCAAATATTCTCTCTTTATATCCCCTCATTCCATTCTTTACAGAAAACCCTGATTACATGTAAGCTAGAGCTTCTTATTTTGACCTCCATGTCTCTTAACCTCTCTTTCATATTTTTCATGTCTTTGTCTCTTTACAGTACATTTTTGCATCATGTTTTCAGGCATATTTCTTTCAGATAATTAATTTTCTCTTCCTCTTTATTTCATGTATTTTAAACTACAAGAGGGTCAGCCTGTATTATGATTCTCCATGAAGATTATTTTTCTCTTCTGTAAGAGAAAATGATTGAGACAATCTAGTTTACTTGCAGCCACCTGGAGGGTATTATTTCTGGCTTGCCTTTTCAATGAAATTTAGCCTGTGACTCTTGTTTTATGAGGGGAATTTTCTGTTAGATCTCCCACCTTGGCTAGGCCCTGAAATTTGCCTCCTGTGTCCTTACCCTGCAAGACCATGGAAACAGAAACTCAAGTTCATTGGGTTTTGGCAAATTTCCTCAAAATAAAATCCAGTTTCAGCACTCTGTTTACCTCTCTGGGTCCTTAGTATACTTTGCTTTATTGCTATGTCAATGATATGCTCTAAAGATTTTTAAAAAATATTTTCTTCTGATTTTTTAGTTGTTTTGTCATGTTTTCTGATTTCAATCAAGTTTTCTCTTTCCCCTTAAATCACAATTTCCTGTGCCTCTTCACTGATTAAATGAGTCTCAGCACTTTAGGAAAAAGACAGATGGAGTCTGAAACCAAGAAGTCATTACTTAAGCCCCAAAGATGTTCTTATATTTAGGGCGCCTGGGTGGCTCAGTTGGTTAAGCGACTGCCTTCGGCTCAGGTCATGATCCTGGAGTCCCGGGATCGAGTCCTGCATCGGGCTCCCTGCTCAGCGGGGAGTCTGCTTCTCCCTCTGACCCTCCTCCCTCTCATGCTCTCTGTCTCTCATTCTCTCTCAAATAAATAAATAAAATCTTTAAAAAAAAAAAAAAAAAGATGTTCTTATATTTAGACTTACATTTAGAGGTTCTTATATTTAGTAGTAAAGCAACAGTTTAGATAGCTGAGTTTTGTTGAGTGAGAAAGGAGTTCTTCAAAATACCAGAGGCTGAGGGTTAGGCAGCCTGACCAGTGGCTAGGTGAATTATGTGTCTGAGACTCGGGTTTGTAGTGAGCGCCAACATGGAGCCAAATGTGGGGAAGTGGCACCGAGAGACCAATAGCCCCAGAATAAGCCAAGGAAAAAACCCCAAAACTGTGAATTGCACTAATTGTAGATTTTTCTCCAGAGGTTCAGGAAAAACAGGCTAAAACAGAGCAGGCAGGATAATTTACACCTTAACTGGTGGTGGTCAGATGCCAGCTGTTTGCCCGGTGGCCAAAGAGCACAAGGCACATACTTAGAGGCCTCTGAGGATCAAGGCCAAGTACTCACATATAGACTGTGGACCCCTATCCCAAGGGTATACAGTTTGCTGAACTGGAAGGGAGGAGGTATATCCCTGGGAAAAAAAAAAAAAAAACAGTTCTGGTAAGAAATGTGAAACTTCAGTTTGGTTGAATACGTATACAAAAGGACACAGCTTAAAAGACAAGTAAAAAACGCTGTTTTAAATTGGCAGAAATTGGAACACCTCTAATTGGAATATCAAGTTTCCATCACCCAATGGGGTGGGAGGTGGACAGGAATGCCTTACAAGGAAGTATTCTTTCTTATAAAGGAAAAGAGAAAAAATTATAATTACTGCAAATTTCACAGATATTGTGCTTACATTTTCAAACCTCAGTATATAAGTAATTTGGTTAATTAATTAATTGATTTAAATTATGTATGGTAATTATATTAGGAAACCTAGGTTAACCTGGTTCCTTTAAAATTTACCATTAAAAAGATACATTTTTGTTAATGGCCTGAGATTTGACAACTAAATGGTCTTAGGAATAGAAATGGACTACTCCAAAGTTCTATAGCCATTCAAACAGAATAATAGCTTTTGGGTGGAGAGATAAGACTGTACCCCAACAAAATTCTGGTCCTCACTTTTAAACCAAAGGGAAAGGACTAAGGCACTAAATTAGCTAAAGTAAGACAAATTGACCATGTATTTCAAAATGACTCAGCCTAAGAGTACAGTTACTTCTTGCCATGTTTGAGGAAGAGAAAAAAATACTTACCAAGCAGGGAACTCAAATAGTTCTTACTCAAATACAATCTATTTCATTTAAAGTCTGGATCCAGTTTATCTGAATGAACCATATTTTCTTCCAGTCCCGTTCCTACACAATAGATTTTTTAACGTAAAAAGATGATATTATCAGTGTATAATGAAATGCAATTAATATTTTGCTTGAGAGGACTTTCCAGGTAAATAAACTACAGTGAATAAATATAAGAAATATGACCGTCATGTTGTGGGGATTCAGAACACTTTGGTCACTATAAACACATGTATTAAATTTATTCCAGATTTAATCTTCCAAACTTATGACTTATCTAACCATTATTTATCATACATTTAGGCAATGCAGACAGAGCAAAGAAGGAGATAATGGTTGCTACCCTCATGGAGCCTACAGTTTAAGAAGTATAGGTTGTGTGTCAAAAAGAAAGGAACCAGAAAAGGAAGAAGGCAGACTTGATGAATAAAAGACAAAGAAGGGAGAAAGGAGAACCTCACAGAAAAAGTTTAGTGCCTCAGAAATCAAGGCTGTTTGTTGAGTCAGTTCATTCAGTCATATGGTCAGAAAGTTATCTGGCCTGATTGTCTGAATGGGCCTGAATATGGAGTCAAATACTGAATATAAGAAATCCATCTAAGTAACACTATCCTGCAAGGCACCTGGGTGGCTCAGTCGGTTAAGCAGCTGACTCTCGGTTTTGGCTCAGGGCATGATCTCAGGGTCCTGGGGTCTTGGGATCGAGGCGGGGCTCAATCTCATAACCTGGAGATCTGACCTGAGCTGTAATCAAGCGTTAGATGCTTAACCAACTGAGGCACCCAGGTGCCCCTAAAATTTCCAAATTATTAAATTAAAATATGACTATTAGAAGAGGCCCATGTTAAACAAAATAGTTAAAAGTACACATTTTAGTAATTTGTTAAGAGATTATGATTATTATCTGGTACTATAAGGGTATAAAAGGGAGGTGTAAGAAGGCCCAAGACAGGAAATTGAAGAATCTATTAGTTTATTAATAACAAATAGATGAAGGAGGACCAGTTTGACTAAGATTTTTAGATCACTAGTTAAGAGCTGGACTCCCCAAAGAAGCACAGGCTTTTCTTGTCATGAGAGAGAGAAAAAGCAGAATTATCCGTTTAAGGGAGCACTAAAGCCCATCTCCTGAAAATCCAGCCATGCCATGGAATATTGTGAACACAGAGAAAACCAATAAAGAAATTAATGGGAACATAAGAATTCCAATGGTGAAAATGTGGGGGGAAGAAACAGCACTCCATGCTTATTAATGAATTATCCATGTTTTTGTTGTCCTTCATTATCCTGGTAGCATATTTCTATTTCCATAGATGATGAAGTAAAAGTGCCTTAAACACCAGAACAAGGGTTAAAGTAGCTTAAACAAAGAACTGCCAGTGATTGGTCATAGATTTGGAAAGTTTTGAAACCCAAGATAATTTTTCATTTCTTTGGATTGGGTTCTGTGATGTCTCATGTTAAAGAGAAGACCCTTCGGCTTACTTCATCTAACTGGAAGGCAAAGGAAGCCCTCTGAAGTCAACAATGCTACAGGGGCGCTAAAGCCAATGTCTGTAGTGGTTCCCACTTCCACGAGAGCTTAGGAAGTGAAAGGATCTAAAAATAACTAGGAGCTATGACAGCACAGTCCAGATAAGTTTACCAGAAATACAGGATGCATGCAATATTGAAAAAAAAAAATCTAAGTTCCACATCGTACATCTATGAATTGATAGCTCTCACAGACTAACCTCAAGGGAGCATCTTGTTCCTCTTGCCTTTCCCTTCCATGGTTTGGAAAGAAAGAGGGAAATATTAGCTATTTTATACCAAGACTTCAATGAGAGAGTAACTTTTTAAAGTTTTTAGTTTAATTCCAGTTAGTGAACATACAGTGTAATATTAGTTTCAGGTGTACAATATAGTGATTCAGCACTTTCATACATCACCCAGGGCTCATCACGACCAGTGTACTCCTTAATCAATTTGTTTGTTCTCTACAATTAAGAATCTGTTTCTGGGTTTGTCTCTCTCTCCCTCTCTCTATCTCTCTCTTTCTTTTTTCCCCTTTGCTCATCGTTTTGTTTCTTAAATTCCACATATGAATGAAATCATATGGTATCTGGGTCTTTCTCTGACTGACTTATTTCGCTTAGCATTATACTCTCTAGCTCCATCCATGTCATTGCAAATGGCAAGATTTCATTTTTTATGGCTGAATGGTATTCCTGTGTGTGTCTGTGTGTGTGTGTGTGTATTTAATATATATATTCTACATCTTCTTTATCCATTCATCACTCAGTGGACACTTGGGCTTACTTTCATAATTTGACTATTGTAAATAATGTTGCTGTAACATAGGGGTGCATGTATCCCTTTGAACTAGTGGGTTTTTTTTTTATTGTTTGTTTGTTTTGTATTTTTGGGGTAAATACCCAGTAGACTGATTGCTGGATCATAGGGTTGTTCTATTTTTAACTTTTTGAGGAACCTCCATACTGTTTTCTAGAGTAGCTGCACCAGTTTGCCTTCCCACCAACAGTGCAAGGGGGTTCTCTTTTTTCCGCATCCTTGCCAACACCGTTGTTTCCTGTGTTGTTGATTTTAGCCATTCTGACAGGTGTGAGGGGGTATCTCCTTGTAGTTTGGATTTGCATTTCCCTGATGATAAGTGATGATAAACATCTTTTCATGTTTCTGTTGGCCATCTGTATGTCTTCTTTGGAGAAAAGTCTGTTTATGTCTTCTGTTCACTTTTTAACTGGATTATTTGTTTTTCTAGGTGTTTTCTGGGTGTTTTAGAAATTCTTTTTATATTTTGGATACTAACCCTTTATTGGATATGTCATTTGCAAATATCTTCTCCTATTCCACAGGTTGCCTTTCAGTTTTGTTGATTGTTTCCTTTGCTGTGCAAAAGCTTTTTATTTTGATGTAGTCCCAATAATTTATTTTTGCTTTGTTTCTCTTGCCTTAGGAGATATATCTAGAAAAAAGTTGCTACAGCTGATGTCAGAGAAGTTACTGCCTGTTCTCTTCTAGGATTTCTATGGTTTCAGGTCTCACATTTAGGTCTTTAACCCATTTTGAATTTATTTTTGTGTTTGGTGTAAGAAAGGGGTCCAGTTTCATTGTCTTGCAGGTTGCTGTCCAGTTTTTCCAACACCAGTTGTTAGAGAGACTTTTTCCCATTGGATATTTTTTTCCTGCTTTGTTGAAGTTGTGGGTTTATTTCTGGGTTTTCTATTCTATTTCATTGATCTGTGTGTCTATTTTTGTACCAGTACCATACTGTTTTGATCACTACAGCTTTGTAATATAACTTGAAATCCAGGATTGTGATGCCTCAAGCTTTGCTTTTCTTTTTCAAGATTGCTTTGGCTATTTGGGGTCTTTTGTGGTTCTGTACAAATTTTAGGAATGTTTGTTCTAGTTCTGTGAAAAATGCTGTTAGTATTTTGATAGGGATAGCATTAAATGTGTAGATTGCTTCATGTAGTATAGACATTTTAACAATTCATGAGCATGGAATGTGTTTCCATTTCTTTGCATCATCTTCAATTTCTTTCATCAGTGTTTTATAGTTTTCAGAGTACAGGTCTTTCACCTCTTTGGTTAGGTTTATTCCTAGGTATCTTATTATTTTGGTGCAGTTGTAATTGGGATTGTTTTCTTAATTTCTTTTTCTGCAGCTTCATTATTAGTGTATAGAAATGCAACAGATTTCTGTTAATTAATTTTGTATCCTGTGACTTTACTGAATTTGTTTATCAGTTCTAGCAGATTTTTAAAAAGATTTTATTTATTTATTTATTTGAGAGAGAGAGTAGCAAGAGAGCACAAGCAGGGGAGAAACAGACTTGGGGAGCCTGACGTGGGGCTCAATCCCAGGACCCTGGGATTATGACCTGAGCTGAAGGCGGATGCTTAACCAACTGAGCCATCCAGGCACCCCATTTCTAGCAGTTTTTTTGGTGAAGTCTTTTGGGTTTTCAATGTAGAGTATCATGTCGTCCATAAATAGTGTAAGTTTTGCTTCTTCCTTATCAATTTGGATGACTTTTATTTCTTTTTGTTGCCTGATTGCTATGGCTAGGACTTCCAGTCAATGAGACAGTAATTTTTTAATGAGAAGTCTATTCGCCCTCATCTCTCCCATCTCTCCCAGCTCTAGTTTCATGATCTTTTATGTCTAAAACTCCTGCAAATGTTGATTTGCTCTGAAATGCTTAATATCTTTGTTGTAAAAGAGTTACAGGTATGTCCTCAACTTACTTCTTAAAGAAATTATGCAAATCCATTCTTTCACCATCCCTCACATTAAGTGAAATCTTAGATAATTGGAACATCTCAAATGAAACTATACATGAGTTTGTCATAACATATTTCTTTCCAGTAACTCTAGTAAGGGAGAGCGGCCCCATGTTGCTCCATTCATAATATAGATACATGTCTATATAAACACTTCATAGTCTGCCCTTTGCGACTTAAATTCCATACAGGTAAAAGGTCCTCAGTGAAGGTCAGGAATATGGAAAGACTTTATTAATTCAAATTTTACTTATTTAGAAGTGTGATAAGTTAACCTCATTGTATGCCATTATTATGAACATGTTTACTAAACAAAACATTGTGTTAAAATATAAAGGAAATGAAGGGGGGGGAAACTGGAGGGGGAGACGAACCATGAGAGACTATGGACCCTGAGAAACAAACTGAGGGTTCTAGAGGGGAGGGTGGTGGGTGGATGGGTTAGCCTGGTGATGGGTATTAAAGAGGGCACATTCTGCATGGGGCACAGGGTGTTATACGCAAACAATGAATCATGGAACACTACATCAAAAACTAATGATGTAATGTATGGTGACTAACATAACATAATAAAATAAAAAAAATTAGAATTTAACTTGGAAAAAAAACACTAGACTGGAAAAGACTCTACTCATGAGATTTTTAAACTTTTATGTATACTGTTTTCTCCTAATTAAATGCAATTAATGTTATTTACCCACTCATTTCACAAACAAATTAGGGCATTTTAATTGGATGCCATTTCAGAATAATTAATTTCCACAACTCCAGACTTTGTTTATAACTTATTTAAAACCCCTTTTTTGTACTATGTGATTAATTGTTCAATATAATTGCAAGATTCTAAAAATTTTTTAAGAGAATATAAATTAGTAAATTTTTCGTATTATACTAACTTTTAAAAAATGGTCTCCTTTTCCATAAACTAATGGCCATGCATCTTGTTCTGTATTAGTCTAACAAGCCAGCATGCCTCCCCAACCCACCTGTATCTTTATCTTTGTCATGTCAGTTAGACACTGCTAGGACAGTAGGACCACCCCTGTAGTGATTGTCTGAGCTTTCTGCCTGCCTATCCTGCCTTCTTCCTCTTCTGGGTATTGGTATTCTTCCTCCTGACTTCTTCCTCCTCTGGGTATCCCCTTTAGGAAACTTCTTCCATTTATAGTTCATGTGGATAATGGTGTCTCTGCTTGGTCTCCTCAGAAGGCAGAACCTGAGGCAAATGGCTTATGTGCTATTACCTTATTAGGATGTGCAGTCCCAGGGACAAGCAGGAAAGGAAGGAAAGCCAATATAAGAATGTGCTATCAAGCTCTCCTCCAAGAAGCCATTTAAACAGTGATCTTAGGAGTGTCTCTCCTGGAGGAGAAAAAGGAAAGAATTTATCCATCAGCTTCCATCTCTTTTAGGTGAAAGGTTTGCCCAAGGTTACACAACAAGAATGATGGGTCAAAAATTCAAATTTAGGAGGTCTCACTCTAGAGTCCAAGCTCTTAGCCTTTTCAAGAGATGCTCTTCTGGATGTTAGTCAGTGATAAGAGTGAAGAAGAAAATAGAAGCAAGGATGGGGGTAGGGAATGTTGTGGGGGGGCAGGTGAGGCAGGACAGGATTTGGAATTTTTGATTGACCTGGGAAGACTTCGTTGAGGTGATACTTGAGTAAAGACCTGTAGAACAAGCAGCTCTCTAGGGCAAGAGCATGCCAAGATATGCAAAGAAACTGGAACAGTGTCTACAGGTAAATATGGCAGCAACAGTGTGAGTGAGGGGGAGAGCAGTGGGAGATAAGATCAGAGAGAAAAGTTGGCATACAGATCCTGCAGAGCCTTGTACACCATTTTAAAACATTTGGCTCTTATTAAGATGGGAAACCACTGGAGGGTTTGGAACAGAGGAGTCAGAGGAGTGATGTGCTCAGACTTACACAATAATAAGATCATTGTGATAATGGAGTAGAAAGGGGCTAAGGTGCAACTTCTTTCAAGACATGTCTCCAAAGGCCAGTAAAACAAAAGCAAAAATGAACTTTGGGACTTCATTAAGATAAAAAGCTTCTGCACAGCAAAGGAAACAGTCAACAAAACAAAGAGGCAATCAACAGAATGGGAGAAGATATTTGCAAATGACATTACAGATAAAGGGCTGGTATCCAAGATCCATAAAGAACTTCTCAAACTCAACACCCAAAAAAACAAATAATCCAGTCAAAAAATGGGCAGAAGACATGAACAGACACTTCTCCAAAGAAGACATACAAATGGCTAACAGACACATGAAAAAAGTCATCATCTTTAGCCATCAGGGAAATTCAAATCAAAACCACACTGAGATACCACCTTACACCAATCAGAATGGCAAAAATTGACAAGGCAAGAAACAACAAATGCTGGAGAGGTTGTGGAGAAGGGGGAACCCTCTTACGCTGTTGGTGAGAATGCAAGTTGGTACAGCCACTTTGGAAAACAGTGTGGAAGGGCCTCAGAAAATTAAAAATAGAGCTACCCTATGACCCAGCAATTGCACTCCTGGGTATTTACCCCAAAGACACAGATGTAGTGAAAAGAAGGGCCATATACACCCCAATGTTCATAGCAGCAATGTCCACAATAGCCAAACTGTGGAAAGAGCCGACATGCCCTTCAACAGATGAATGGATAAAGAAGATGTGGTCCATATATACGATGGAATATTACTCAACCATCAGAAAGGATGAATACCCAACTTTTATATCAACATGGATGGGACTGGAGGAGATTATGCTAAGTGAAATAAGTCAAGCAGAGAAAGTCAATTATCATATGGTTTCACTTATTTGTGGAACATAAGGAATAGCATGGAGGACATTAGGAGAAGGAAGGGAAAAATG